>NC_058132.1:325216999-325236846 GCF_016433145.1 Gracilinanus agilis | reverse complement strand
GAAAAACAACTGCATGAACGCATGGGTCGGGGTGGACATGATTGAGGGTGTAGACTCGAAACTACCACACCAATGCAACTACCAACAATTTGGAAATTGGTCTTGATCAAGGACACATGACAAAACTAGTGGAAACGCGCATCGGCCAAGGGTGGGGGGAGGGCGGGGGGGGGGTGTTGAAGGGGAAAGGTGGAGCATGAATCATGTAACCATGTTAAAAATGAATATTAATAAATGTTAAAAAAAACATTATGTGGTAAGATCAGACTGATAGGTCTATGCCTTCCTGCAGAGCAACTGCTCTGCCTTGGCTTTGTTAATGACTTGACAATTTATCCCATACCAATTTCCATGATCACATCTGGTCATGTAGTCTCATAGAGGTTTATAGACAGTCTGATTAAGGAAGGCATATTTCCCAGTGTCCTTCCTTGTATACTACTCTTCTGCCTAAGGCTGAACATGGTGATGAACATTAAGGAGTCATGGTGTGAAACCCAGTCATAAAGAAGTCCAATAAGACAGACAGAACCTTCCCTCCAACTCAGCATCACTCTACTGCTCAAGGTAAAATTTTCTGGTGGGCTTGCAATATTTGTCTTTAAAAAATAGAAGAGTGAAGAACTGGAAGAAAGGAAAGTTAACACAGAAATAATAGAAATGATACTCTGGGGGAAAAAATAAATTTGATGTTTGTCTCCCAGGGCTCTCATCTCCCCTTTCTGTTCCCTCTCCAATTCCATTTTTTTAAACCCATAAGGTAACTTCCACCACAAAATCAATCCTGTGTATTCGTACCAAGGCAGAAGGGCAGTAAATGGCTAGGCAATTGGGGTTAAGTGACTTGCCCAGGGTCACACTGCTAGGAAGTGTCTGAGGGCAGATTTGTCAACTCCCTTTTCAAAGCATTCTTCCCACCAGGTCCTATAGATCCCCTTCAGTGTCCATATGCTTCCATCTACTCACTAGTCAGTGAAGGAGTCAGTCACTCAACCATCACCTATTAAGCATCTACTATGTGCCAGGTACTGTATTAGAGGCAGTGTTAGGACCTCAGTGCAAACTCATCCCATGAAAAGAAATATTTAAAAAGAGGGCCCCAGGGAAGGAGCTTAAACCAAAGGAATGAATCATGAAGCCTTGCCAGTACCCTTTAAATGATGTGATATATGGGGCAGTCTATGCTGTCCTAGGGAAATTTTGTGGTGAGAAAACAAAGGTTGTGTTCTATGTAATGAGATAGATGCCAAGTTATTGGCCCCTTACTTTAGGAAAATGGTCAAATAGTCACTCCAAAACAGGAATGAGCCTTATCCATTGCCAGAAACCTACAAAGTCTTGGCACCTGGACCTTTCCCCCCACCCCCTGCCTCTCATTCCTGGGAATTTTGAATGTGCAAAGGTGACCAAAAGTGGTATATGTGTGGCAAGTTCCATTTAGTCTTACTAGAGAGGGCAGAACAGGCTAGACATGAAACTGTGGTTCCTGGAATGGAAATTAAGATCCCTTCAAGGGAGATCTGGGTCAGTTAGGTGGTGAGGTAGATAAAACAATGGGGCTTGAGTCAGGAAGAATTGAATTCAAATTCAGCCTCAGATACTTGCAGTGTGATCCTGGAAAATCACTTAACCTATTTGTCTCAGTTTTCTCATTTGTAAAATGGGGATAATAAATAGCACCTACACCTCAGGATTGTTGTAAGGATCAAATGAGATGATAAATGTCATATACTTAGTATGATATCTGGTACATAGTAAGCACTGTATAATGTTGGCTATTATTATTGCAATTACCTTACACAAAGAGAAAATGGGATGGAAAGGGCTGCCCATTATACCTTCTATTTCCTTCTTGACAAACAGAAAAGTCGGCTTGGTCCTAATATGCTCTTGACTGTGTTTAACCAAGAGCTTGCTATGCTGAAGGTCTAGTTTTGGTAATGGCCTATGGCCTATGGACTCAGGCTAGTGTTATCTATAGGCAGAACAGGTGATTATCTATGTAGTGTTATTTGTGTTGATGATATCCTCCAATTCTAGGTTAAGAATTTAAAAGATCTTTTAAAGAACATCTAGTCCAATTCCTTTTATCTTTCAGGTGAGGAAATCTAGGTTAAATAACTTGCCCAGTCACAGAGGCAAGTAAATGGCAAAATTTGAATTTAAACCCAAATCCTCTGACCACAAATTCAATATATTTCCACTGAAATAATTTCTTCCTCAATCATCACTGGTATCTTAAGTTCTACCACAAAATAGGCATTCCTTTGAGTTAAGACATTGTCCTCTTTTATTGGGGGTGGGTTTGAAATATGTTATTTAATTAATTAATTTAGAATATTTTGCCATGGTTACATGATTCATGTTCTTTCCCTCTCCTCCTTCCACCCCCCCTCCCATAGCCAACGAGCAATTCCACTGGGTTTTACATGTATCGTTGATCAAGACTTATTTCTATATTATTGATATTTATAGTAGGGTGATCATTTAAAGTCTGCATCCCCAATCATATCTCCATCTAACCATGTGATCAAGCAGTTGTTTTTCTTCTGTGTTTCTGTTCCCACAGTTCTTTTTCTGGATGTGGGTAGTGTTCTTTCTCATAAGTCCTTCAGAAATGTCTTGGATCATTGTATTGCTTCTAGTACAGGAGTCGATTATATACGATTGTGCCACAGTGTATCCATCTCTGTGTATAAGGTTCTCCTGGTTCTGCCCCTTTCACTCTGCATCAATTCCTGGAAGTCATTCCAGTTCACATGGAATTCCTCCAGTTCATTATTCCTTTTAGCACAATAGTATTCCATCACCAATAGATACTACAATTTGTTCAGCCATTCCCCAATCGAAGGGCATACCCTCATTTTCCAATTTTTTGCCACCACAAAGAGTGCAGCTAAAAATATTTTTGTACAAGTCTTTCGTTATGATCTCTTTGAGGTATAAACCCAGCAGTGGTGTGACTGGATCAAAAGGTAGACAAGGACATCGTCCTCTTTCAAAATCCAAATACTCCTGAGAGAAGTCCATTTGCGAGGAGGTAAGGGCAAGACAAAGTGAGGAATTGAGGTGAAGGCATTATAGACAAGCTAAGATATTGTCAATCATAGATAGAGAAATAGATACACATATACATATGTGAGTATCTTAGTGTGGACAAGTTTATGTAATTCCTTCCTAAGAAAAGACTTATGCAAAGGAAAAAACATAACAGCAATAGGTATGGTTTTCTGTGCTATAGTAAAAGACTATTTAAATATGAACACATGTACTACAGAAATAGAGCAGTTTTAAGAGATACTGTTTGTGGTAGATACTTTCTTGACTGGAATATTATGACGTTTCAATAAGGCAAGGAGGAAACCTTTGGTTCCCAAAAGCTTTGCCAGTGAAACATCAGATCTAGAAAGTCTTAATAGACTGAAAAATCTTTGAGTATGGCACTGGTGATGGACTACGTAATTTGTCATCTGAGGAACAGTCTAGTCAAGTTTGGAGATACTATATTTCAGTCACCACTAGGATGACATAGGATGTTTTGCTAGGAGCTTTCTTAGCCACAGCAAATATGGTGGGAACAATATCTTACCTCTTCCCCCTTCGCCCAGCATTGTCATGCAAGTTTGACTAGTTTTTCCTTAATACACACCAAAAACACACATTGAGATTTGACCAGCTCAGGGTACATAAAGCTCAAGCTTTTGATATAACTTTGTCATCATCAGTACCAAATAGTCATGAGGGAGCTCCAGGTATTTTCTGATAATAGGATAGTGCATCATCATAGGTAACTCCAGTCTTCTTACCCTTTATTCCCCATAAACAATGGTCTACTTTCCAGTTTTTGAACATGACCCTCCATCTCCTGAATCTGTTGCTTTTTCAAGTGTGTTCTCCATCTTTCTTGCTAGAAATGTTCTCTCACATCTCCAACAACTGACTTCCTTCAAGACTCAGTTCGAATTCCTCCTTCTGGAAGAAGCCTTTGCTGATCATTCACTCAGTCCTTTTCCATCCATTGACTAGTGTTTTTCCTCTGAGATTCTTTTCCATTTATACCTTATATAGCTTTCATGTACCTATTTGTACAGTCAAGCCTCATTTTTTATATGGATAATATTCCCAGAAAACAAGATCAAAAGTAAAAAAGGCAACTGTCAATATATAGGACCTTTACGAAAGAGAAGGCTAGGTTACCATGACCAGCAAAAACTAAAATCTTTCACTAAATATTGCTGAAAATATACTTTTCTGCATATACTTCTTTATAACAAAACATTAATTCTGACAATAGGCACTTTTCCCAACACAGTAACCATAAAATAAACCATAAAATGCAGTACACAAAGTAAAACTGGTAACATGCAAGACATTTTTCTCACTAGTAATTCCCTAGAATTCTACAACCTCTATGCTAACATCTCAATTTTTTAAAAAAACACTGATTTCAGAGAAGATACACTTTTCATAATTTATACAGCAAATATAATTCTTAAAATTGAAACATTTTATAATCTGAATCTTACCTTCTACTGTGTCAGATAGAGATAGCATTGTGAGGGTGTTGTACTGTATACTACACTGCTATAAAACTCTTTTCCTTGGCCATCCTATAAAAATCAAGGGAAAGGTTTCTGGGACTTCAGTCACTACTGTTAGAAAATGCTGAGATTGGTGAGATCTCAACATCACTTTAGAACCCAAAGTTCTTTATTACACTTTCAGAACATAATTGCAATCCAAAACTTGAGGTTTAAGAGCAAACAATGAAAACCTGCAACAAATGTAAGGGGATTATAGTGGATGAACAAGACCAGTGAAGCACCTAGTAGGATACCAGCTGCCCTACAAACATGAGCGCCTTTCAATAAGTAGATATCATT
Organism: Gracilinanus agilis; assembly: GCF_016433145.1. NCBI lineage: Eukaryota > Metazoa > Chordata > Mammalia > Didelphimorphia > Didelphidae > Gracilinanus > Gracilinanus agilis. Next base: position 325,231,963 of record NC_058132.1, on the reverse strand, counting down.
ACAAATATTCACAACATTGTTTTTACAAAGTCACTTTTTGTTGTTTTTATTCAGTTGTTTCAGTCACAACCAACTTTTCATGCTCCAATTTGGGATTTTCTTGGCAAAGATACCTGAGTGGTTTGCTATTTCCTTCTCTAGCTCATTTTACAGAAGGGGAAAAAGACAATTTTACAAATGAATCAAAAAGAGGGTTAAGTGACCTGCCCAGGGTTCCACAGCTAGTAAGTGTCTAAGGGTGGATTTGAATTCAGGATGAAGAGTCTTACTGACTCCAGACCCAGGTCTCTATCCATTATGCCAACTCTCTGTCCTTTCAAAGTCATAGGATTATAGATTTAGAGCCAGAAAAGATTTTATAGATCAAGTCCAGCACTCATTTAACAGATAGAGAAACTATAGCCAAGAGGCATTCAAAGGTGACACAGACAGTGAAAGAGGCAAAATTTAAACCTGGAATCTCTGTCTTCAAATCCAGTATTCTTTCTATCATATCATACTGCTCCCTAAATCAGTCATTTGTTATTTTTATGCTATAGGTTTAGCCCTAGTTTTCTTCCTCATATTCTAGAGAGGTAAGAAATTTTGATCACTCTTTCCTATTATATATGTCTGCTTAAAAATAATTCATTTACCTCAATAATATTTTTAATGTCAAATAGATAGGACCCATGAAAAGCAAAATATTTTTCATCAAAATATAAGAGTTCACAGCCCTACACAAATGTAGGCTATAATCTCTTGGAAGACAATAAAGACTGTCAGACAATAAACAATTATTAAATGCTTATATACAAGACACTATCTAAGCACAGAAGAAGAAAAGAAAGGCAAAAGAAAGGCCCCTGAGAAAAGCAGGTTGGTCCCTGTTGTTAGGTGCTGATAATAAATGCCATGGAGAAGAGAATGGAGAGAGATTACAAAAGGAAATGGGAAAATAGTAAAAAGTAGTAACTAAGTGTGCTTGCTGTTTATCACATAAATAAATGCCAAGTGTCCAGGTCCATGATCCTTTCTAGTTCTTGGGAAGTTGTGTGAGATGCCCACGTGGATCATGGCTGCCTCCTTCACAGTGGGAAATGAAAGGCTTGATGCTAGCTGGTCACTCACCCAATAAAGAGCCCAGCATCCTCAGCATAAAATTAATTTGAAAATCAGCATGGTTTCCTCCTTTATTTTTCTCCAGCAATGGTTCTCTGGGTAGGGCAGCTTATTATAAAGTTCCTTCAGTGAAAAGAAGACAGGAAAAAAGTTAACTCCCTGTGTTCCTTTGAATGTGGGCAGAAAAGTTGTTTTACCTTGTTACTTTGTAGAGGATTCTTTAAAGATGGATGTAAATAAGAATGCAAGGATTTCTAAGTTTGGAAGGACTTATTTCTAATTCCCTTCAGAAAGCACACAAGGTTTAGGACATATGGTACTTGGATTTAACCACCATCCATATACACCTGAAAATGCTGATCTAAACAGACACATTGGAGATCCTGTCCAGAAAATGAAAACTGTCAGATAGTGCCAAGTCTAGTCTGGGTATTTAAGCCAGTTCCCAGGGATTGTCTGAGAATATATGTATATGGGCGTATTTATTTATACACGTATAAATAAATGCAATCAATATATAATATGACTTAAGGGACTCCAAGAAGTATTATCCATTCATTACCACCATCCCCCAAAATCTTCTCCACTGGCCTCCATAGGTCCTGCCTGAAATAACTATTAGAAAATAATTTTTGAATGTCTAACATGTTATGTATCAACCACTCACATGTTAGTATAAATTAATTCATCAGATCCTTTCCCTTGTAGTAACTAAGCTAAAAGAAGATACTGAGGAAATGAGAGTTTAGAGTAGAGGAGTAACTTTGGAACATGGATTTCTGCAGGGGAAGATTGAGTCTAGCTAGGAGGAGCTACATTGGATTGGGGGTAGGGGATGCTGAGAAGTCAGAGGACAATCTAATTGTACTGGGTGACTGAGAAGGAGCAAAGGAACAAAAAGAGGGACATGACTGGAGGACTGACCTTACTGACCTCAAAATTAAACCAAGTCTCAGTGTACCTCCACTTGAAAAACAAACAATAGGAAGAAATATCAAAATAATTCTGAGGTTTCACCTCCTACCTTGAAAACTGACAAAGATGGGAAAACCAGGAAACAGATAACATCAGAGGTATTGTAGGAAAACAGACACAAATATACTCCAAGAGGTAGAGGTATGAATTGATTGGTCCAAGGATTCTGGAAAACAATTTGGAATAACGCTAAGAAAGTGACTAACATGTAAATAATCTTTGATCTAGTGATTTCATTGTAGATAAAAGTCAATGATAAAAAAAAATGGTCTCATATACACCAAAATATTTGTAGCATAAAAAATAACATGGAAAAACTATGTCTATCAATGGAAGAATAACTAAACAAATTAATTGTGCATGAATGAAATGGAATTTGTTTTTTTAAAATTGTCCTATAAAGATTGATGAATGTAAATACAGAGAAATATGTGAAGACATAAAATGATGCAAAATGAAGTAAGCAAAGAATAATATCCACATGACTAAAATACCATAAATGGAAACAATGACAACAAATCTAACTTAGTGTATTGGAATTATAATGACCAAGCATGGCCACAAAGAAGAGAAATGGCCTCATACCTCCCCTTTCTTCTTCATAGAAGGCAGAACAATGGATACAGAATACTGAATATAATTCAGGACTTAGCTAATGTATTAGTTTTACTGAACATTTTTCCCTCTCTCTTTAGTCTTTGCTCTAATGGATGGCTCTCTAAGACGGGGAGAAAGACAGATTGAGAAATAAAAAATATAAAAATGGAAAATATCAATAAAAATTTTTTAAAAGAGGTTTCTATTTGGAGAGTTCAGCTAGTGGGAAATGATAGCAATATAAAAAAAGGAAATAGCATTAATAAAACATTTTAAAATACACAGGAGGAAACAGAAATTTGGAAATTTGAGCAAACGATGGTTTTGGTACTATTACTTTGTTGAATTTAATATATACTTTTAAAAAACAAATTGTGTATAACAAAAATCTATGCTTTTATAGAGATCTTTCTTTGGTCTTTGTATATTGGTTCATACATGTTCATTAAAAAGCCAACAGCAACTTGCTATTAATTTATCTGAGAGAGACTTAGAGCTTTTAAAATTGTCTTACTGTTGGGACTAAGAGCTCCAGGGAAAATGAGACAGCTGTGTGGGGGTGACAGATTTCTCAAACATCTGTTTACTCTGTAGTTACCTTCTGGGATATAATGAAATGGTCAGGAAGTCTCCCTGGATGATCTATGTGTGACAATATAGATGAGTTGATTTGATCCTCTAAGTGATTATAATAAGAGGGATTATTGGAAAAGTAAACTGAGTTTAGAGACAGTAGCACTTAAAATATGACAACATAGCAAGAGTCTGTGCTTGTCATCAGGTCTTTAAATCATAAAAATAGAGGTATGGATTAGTATTCAATTATAATAAAGTGATTTTGGACCTGGATCCCTGGAGGATATTGGAACATGGAGACAGTGGATGTCATACTCAGTTTTCTTCACATAACTAGGTAGATCTAACCAAAAAATAAAGAATAAAGAAGTCAAGGAGATGAATAGAATTTAAGAAAAGTTAACCATAATAGACCTCTAGAGAAAATGTAATGGGGATAGAAAAGAATATACTTTTTTCTCAGCTTTATAGGGCACCTTCACAAAAATTGACCATGGATTAGGCATTAAAACTTCACAAACAAATGCAGAAAAACAGATATATTAAATGCATCCTTCTCAGACCATGTTGCAATAAAAGCTACATTTCAAGAAAAGCCTTAAAAGCATAGATTAAAATTAAATAATCTAATCCTAAAGAATGAGTGGGTCAAAGAATAAATCATAGAAACAACCAACTGTTTCACTAAAGAGAATAACATCAATGAGACAACAAACCAAAATTTGAGGGATGTGACCAAAGCAGTAGTTTTAAGAAAATTTATATCTCCAAATGCATACATCAATTTAAAAAAGATCAATGAAATGGGTGTGCAATTTTAAAAACTAGAAAATGAATAAATTAAAATTTTCCAACTAAACACCAAAATAGAAATCTTGAAAATCAAAGGAGATATTAATAAAATTGAAAGTAAAAAAATTAAACTAATAATTAGAATTGGGAACTGAATTTATTGGGGGGTGGAGAGGACAATAAAATAAATGAACCATTGCTTAATTTTATTTTTTTTTTAAGAAAACCAAATTACCAGTATCAAAAATGAAAAAGTGTGTAGCACCAATGAAGATGAAATTAAAACAATTATTATGAATATTTTGCCCAATTATATGCCAAAAAAATCTGACAATCTAAGTGAAATAGATGAATATTTCTTAAAAATAAGAATTTCCCCACTTCCCAGCTGTGTGACCCTGGGCAAGTCACTTGACCCCCATTGCCCACCCTTACCACTCTTCCACCTCGGTGCCAATACACAGAAGTTAAGTTAAGGGTTTAAAAAAAAGTTAAAAAAAATAAGAATTTCCCAGATTAAGAGAAGATGAAACAGAATACTAAATAACTCTATCTTAGAAAAAGAAATTGAATATTAATGAATTCCCTAAGGAAAAAATGCCCAGGATCAAATGGATATACAAGTGAATTCTACCAAATATTTAAAAAACAATTCCAATACCATACAAACTATTTGGGAAAATAGGTAAAGAAGTCCTATCAAATTCCTTTGATAATACAAATATGATTTTGATACCTAAACAAGGAAGAGCAAAAACAGAAAAAGAAAAGTACAGACCAATTTTCCTAATGAATACTGATGCAAAAAATTTAAGTAAAATGGAAGGAAGGAGATTTTGACAATATATCACAATATTATACTAGGAATGAATGACTAGTTCAATATTAGGAAAATTACAAGGATAATCGAACACATCAATAGCAAAAAACAACAAAAATCATGTGATTATTTCAATAGAAGCAAAAATATATATCTTTTGACAAAATACAACACTCATTCCTTTTTAAAAAAAACGTAGAAAGCATAAGAATCAATGAAACTTTTCTGCAAAAATTAAGTAATAGGGGCAGGTGGGTAGCTCAGTGGAGTGAGAGTCAGGCCTAGAGACAGAAGGTCCTAGGTTCAAACCCAGCCTCAGCCACTTCCCAGCTGTGTGACCCTGGGCAAGTCACTTGACCCCCATTGCCCACCCTTACCACTCTTCTACCTATGAGACAATACACCGAGATTAAGGGTTTAGAAAAAAAAAAATTAAGTAATAGGTATCTAAAGCATAATCTGTAATGGAGATAAACTAGAAACCTTCCTAATAGGATTGAGGTGAAGCAAGAGTGTTCATTATCACCACTATTATTCAATATTGTTCTAGAACTGCAAGCTATGACAATGAGAAGAAAAAGAAATAGAAAGAATAAGAATAGGCAATGAGAAATAAAACTATCATGTTTTGCAGCCAATGTGATGGCTTTCTTAGAGAATCAATTAGAAAAACTAGTTAAAACAATAACTTTAGCAAAGTTATAGAATAGAAATCCACATAAATCATTACCATTTCCATATGTTACCTATGAAGACCAGTAGTAAGAGATAGAAAGAGAAATTCCATTTGCAATAACTGTAGACAATATGAAATACTTGACAAAGAAAACCAAGGAATTATATAAACACAATTAAAAAAAACTTTTTTCACAAAATAAAAACATCTAAATAATTAGATAAATGACTAATTGCTCACATCATTCTAATGCAGTGATGGGCAAACTTTTTAAAGAGGGGGCCAAAGGAAAGGAAATGCTCATCTGTCAGTCTGTTTCTAAGGCAACTCTTTCAAGGTTTCATTGTATTGTATCCTACTCGTATTCGTCAGATTAGGAATAATGTCCAGCGGCCAGATAGAACATTTCAGGGGGCCCGCATCTGGCCCTCCTGCAGTAGTTTGCCCATCACTGACTAATGTAATAAAAATGACAATTCTACCAAAATTAATTTACCTATTCAGGTTTGTATCAATCAAATTACCAAAGAGTTAATTTATAGAGCTAGAAAAATAACAACAAAATTCATTTAGAACAACAAAAGTTCAAAAATATCAAAGGAATATATATTTTTTAATGTAAAGGAAGATGGTCTTGTAGTACCAGATTTCAAACTATATTACAAAACAGTAATCATCCAAAAAAATCCAGTGGGTCAGTGTAATAGATTAGTTACACAAAGTATAGCAGTAAATTACCATAATAATCTAGTCTTTGATAAACCCAAAGATGCAGTCTTTGAGGGCAATAACTCATTTGGGACAAAAATTTGTAGGAAAACTGAAAAGCAGTTTGACAAAAACTAAGTATAGGCCAGTATCTCACACTGTATACCAAAATAAAATTCAAAATGACCACATGATTTAGACATGAAGAGTGATATGCACAAATTAGGGGCTTACAGATAATTTTTCCTTTTACATCTATGGACAAGGAAGGAATTTATGACCAAAGAAGAGATAGAGGGCATTATAGGATGAAAAATGGATAATTTTGATTACAACAAATCAGAAGAATTTTGCACAGACAGAACCAGTAGAGTCAACATTAGAAGGAAAATAGGACATGGGAGGTAGGGGAGGAATTTGCAGTATTTCTGATAAAGGTTTCATTTCTCAAATACATAAAAAACCAAGTCAAATTTATAAAAGTAAGAACCATTCCCCCAAATGATAAATACTCAAAGGATATAAACAGGCAGTTTTCAGAAGAAGAAATCAAAGCTATCTATAACCATATGAAAAAATGCTCTAAATACTGATTAGAGAAATGCAAATTAAAACAATTCTGAGGTACTACCTCACATCTATCAGATTAGTTAACATGATAGAAAAGAAAAATGACAAATGCTAGAGGAAATATGGGAAAATTAGGACACTAATGCACTATTGGAGGAGTTTTGAAATAGTCTAGCCATTCTGTAGAACAATTTGGAACAATGGCAGGCTATAAAATTGTGCATCCTTTGAACAGAAATACCACTACTTGGACTGTATCCCAAAGAAATCAAAGGAAGAGGAAAATGACCTACTAGTACAAAAATATTTATAATAGCTCTTTTAGTGGTAGCAAAGAATTGGAAATTGAGGAAATGTCCATTAATTGGAGAATGACTAAACAAGTTGTAGTATATGATTATGGTAGAGCACTATTCTGCTATAAGAAAAGATGAGCAGGAGGACTTCAGGAAAACTTGGGTAGATTTACAAGAAATGATGTAAAGAGAAGTGAGAAGAATTAGGAGTACATTGTAGGAGTACAACAGCAATGTTGTAATGATGATCAACTATGAAAATCTTAACTACTCTGACCAATATCCAATCCAAAACGGGTATGAAGGATTCATTATGAAAAAGGTGATCCATCTGCAGAGACAGAACAGATGAATTTGGAGTAGTGATTAAATGGTTTTTTTTTTCTTTTTTCTTGGTTTTTTGCAACATGGCTAATAAGGAAATATGTTTTGTATGACTTCACATAAATAATTGAAATCAGATTACTTGTCTTCTCAGTGAGTTGAGGAAGGCTTGAGAGAGAAAATTTGAAACTCAAAAAAAATTTTTAATAATGTTAAAAATAAATTTTTTAAGAGGAAAAAGAAGATGGCAGAGTAGTCCTCAGTAGCTCTGTGCCTCCACGGGAATCCTCTCCAACCAAGATTAAAATATCACCACAAAATGAATACAGGAGTGAAAAAACCAACAAGAAGAAAGAGTGAAACAACTTTCAAGAAAAGAAAAACCCAAAAGGTAGGCAATATATATCTGGGGCACTGGGGTGAAAAGAGAGCAGAGCCAGCGAGAAGCTATAGCAAGGAGGAAAGAACAAACCAGGGGTGAGCCACACACACACACACACACACACACACACACACACACACACACACACACACACCTCCACCTCACATCCACTGTCCAAGATTTGGGAACCTATGCCCGAGACAATATCTAAATACAGAGACCCCGCCTGAACAAATAGAGGTATAAGCCAACCCAAACCCCTTGAAATTTCAAAGCTGTGGAGAAGTCCAAAGCCCCAGCCCAGGGAATTCTAGTCTGGGTTTGAGACAAGGACTTAATTCAAACTTTGGGGTGAATGATAGTACTAAGTACTAAGTACAGATCTTTTTGTCTAAAGCTCAGGGCAGAGCTCTAAGACAGGACAATCAAAGGTGTGCCCAATTGGATCAAGTACAAAGTGAGACCAAAAACTTTCCACTGAGCCTGAGGCTAGAATTTGATCAGCCCTGAACTGATCAAGATCAGAGTAAGATCAAAAGTTTACACCTAAGCCAGAGGTAAGTCTTTAAGCTATCAGCATCACAAAGATCAATTGAATCAGCAGGGAGTGGGGGCTCTCAGACCTCTCAGCCCTCAGACCATCATATCATCCCCCCAAAGCATACCTATAATTAGATAAGAAAAATGGGCAAACAACAAAAAAATTTTGTGGCAAAGGTGTTATTAAGAGAAATCATACCCAGATTTGGCATACCAGCAAGGATAGACTCTGACAGGGGGACACATTTCACTGATTCAGTATTATAACAAATATGTGAATGCCTTGGGATAATACCTAAGTTTCATGTGCCTTATCATCCACAGAGTTCTGGGCAAGTGAAAAGGTTAAATAGAGAAATATTAATAATCATTTTTATTTCAAATTTTATTTATTTTTTATATTTTTATTTTATATTTTAAAATTTTAAATTTATTTATTTCCAAATCTAAACTAATTTCTAAATAGAGAAAGGTTATGATAAAAGATCATGATAGGAAAGTTATGCATAGAAACACATTTAAAATAGTCACTCTCTAGATTTTCCTTGTTGGGGAAAGCTGTCTAGGGAAATGATGGGCAAACTTCGGCCCACAGACCAGATGCAGCCCCCTGAAATGTTCTATCTGGCCACAGTGACATTATTCCTAATCTGACAAATACAATGAGTAGGATACAACACAATGAAACCTTGAAAGAGTTGCCTTAGAAACAGACTGACAGATGAGCATTTCCTTTTCTTTGGTCCCCTCTTTAAAAAGTTTGCCCATCACTGGTTTAGGGAGTTGGCTCTTTGAATTTTGGAAGATGTTGGAGACAGTTATCCTGAAAAAACATCTTGATAGCTGAGAAAAATCAGAGAGTGTTTTCAACTGACAGAGTGAGAGAAACTAAGGCTATTCCCTAAATCACCACAAGGGGGAAGCAGAGAGCAAGAGAGTTAACAGTGACTGTGAACCTGCCAGAGTGAATCCTCTGAGACTGGAGAGAGACAGAGAGAGCTACATTGAATCTTAGAAGGTACAATATAAGGAAAGGAGTTTAAGTATAATTTAGAATAAATTTAGTAAGATAGATTTTTATATGTATGTACATATAAAAATCTATATAGAGACAGAGAGAATAGCTCTGAATGTTCAGGGAAGACGACTTCCCTTGTGGGAAAATTGGGTTCTGGGTTTGAGATAGATATCTTAGATTTAGGGCAAATAGATCAATAATCAATATCTATATTTCCTTTTCCTGTCCCTGATCCTTCTGATAGTTTAAATAAATAGGGTTTTCTTTTATAATTTGTCTCCAGCCAACTTTATCTACTACCAGAATCATTTAAGCCCTAACAGCTTAGTGAAATCTTAATCAATATCAATTGATATCAACTAACCTAATCTAGATCAAAAATCAATACAAGATCAAATCCCAACATAACAGCACCTGACTCTAAAGAATTTTTATGGAGACAAAGAGCAAGGTACAGACATAGAAGTAGACAGTGAAAGCAAAGGGAACACACCCAAAGACCAAAAGAAAAATATGCATTGGACACAGATTCTGGAAGAACTCTAAAAGGACTTCAAAAACCTATTAAAAGAAGCAGAGGAAAAATGGGGGGGAAAGAGGGAAAAAGAATCTGAATGGTGGCGACTTAGATTTTAAGAGGATATAGAAGTTCAGTAAATTTAGGTACTATCATTTTTATTTCAAGATACTTTGCATAGCTTATGGTTTATCAAAAGTCAGTGTGGTACCTTGGAAAGAACACTGACTCTGGAGTCTGAGCATTTGGCTTAAAATCCTTCCTTACAACTTGGGAAATCCACTTAACCTTAGTTCTCCAATTTGTTTAATGAAGGAGGAATGTAGACTAGATGACCTCTCAGGTTCCTCACAGCTCTAGATGTATGATCAGATAAGAACTTGGATCTATAAAGGTTGTATGGTATGGAGGGAAGGCTCCTAATCCAGCCATCTCTTCATTTCCTACCTGGCTACATGCTTTTGGATTCCATTATGTCTCCATAAACTTATCATCAAGGAATTCATCATCATGTGAGCTTCCATCAGCATTCTATCTACTCCCTCTCTGATTAGAGGACTGGAGGGCAGAGCAAAGAGCTCTTCCAAAGTCTCCATTTAAAGAGGAATCCCCAACTAAACATCTCTTCCTTTTCCACCTGGCTACACTACTTTGGACTCTATCATACTCTCTTAGATATCTTCTCTTCCCAAACTGATCAACTTCCTTTTGTGTTGTCTTCCCCTATTGGACTGTAAGCTCCTTGAAGGCAAGAATTCTTTTCCTTTTTCATATTTGCATCCCCAGTACTTAGTCCAGTTTCTGACACACAGTAAGTGCTTAATAAATGTTTACTGACTGAATGAATTATGGAAATATACATGCTTGGTTTGAAGTCTGGTTCTAGGAAGTTACCAGTGATAGAATCTTGAAAAAATTCATTTGTCTTCTGTCAGCCTCAGTTTTTCTTTATCTGAAAATTGAGGGGTTTAGAGAAAAACAAATAAAACAGTATAATATGTAACTAGTAACCAAAGTTGGTTTCAAAGAAGGGATGAGAAAATGCACTTCTCTCTCTTCTTTGCAGAAGTGGGCAAATATAGATGCAAAACTTAATATATAACTTCAGAATAGGATTCTTTTGTTGAACTGCTTTTTCTTTTTTTAAAATTCTTTGTAACATGGGATAATTTCTTGGGTAAATAAGGGTAAAGCAGAAGGACATATTTGAAAAAAGCAATATAAAAGCAAAAAAGTTTTCTTAATTTAAAATTTAAAATTTTAATTTAAATCATTATAATTTAAAGTTAAATTAATTAAATTATAATTTTATTAAAAAATTTTAAAAATAAAGTAAAAATGAGAGAGGTCAACTAAGTAGACTAGGATTTTTAATCTAATGTCTATGAGCTTGGTTTTTAAAAAATATTTTGGATTGTATTTAATATAATTGGCTTCCTTTATAATTCTTTTTTTTAATTTCATACATTTAAAAACATTTTTCTGAGAAGGGATTTATAAGGCTGCCTCAGATTTCCAAAGAGGTCTCCATGAATAAGAGTCTCTATTCTAGGCTCAGTTTCTAAGGTGATTTCCAGCATTTAAATCCTATCATTCCACAAACCAATACAGTTCTAATTCTACTAAATCACCTTGATGGAAGTAAGCTTACTCTTCTCCAAAGAAGAAACTTTAGTCTGTTTTGTTACTAGAGAGTAACATGATAATCTGTGGTCAGAGGATAGTAGGGCAAAAGACAAAAAGAGAAGGCTGGGTATGCCAATGATAAACAGGCCCAGATTGCCAAATTGGTTGAGGGCCAGCCCTCTACGAATTAGCTTCTCCCTGATTGTGTACTATTGATTTTTGTCCTTGTAAAAACAAGATGGGAAAGCTGGAACAGTTGGTTAGAGAAAATCTTTTCAAAATCAAAACATTTCCCTCAGTGACTAGAGCTCCAGAAAATAGATGAGACTGTAGTAAAAATAGAGTGGTTTCCATGATTCCTAATTCTCATGTGCACAAATACAACAGGCCCTTTTCAAGGCTCAGGCAGGTGCCTAATCATGTCGAAAATGCAATTGCCCCCTACATTCCAGCCAGGTCTTATTGACAGCCAAGTGTTGCTGAGGTTGCTTGGGTATGCAGGAATTTCCTCCCCTCCTGCTGGGACTTGGGAGCTAGAAGACTTTAATCACATGCCAGAGTAGATGCCAATTGCTCATTTTATTGGAAACAACAAAGGTGGATTTGAGATTCTCAAGAAACCAACCCATTCATAAGATATCTATCCTCTGTGCACAATTAAAGTAAATCAACAGAGGTTCCAAGTGACCTGAACAGAAAAGAAACGTGATCCAGGAAAAAATGCAAAAGCAGGTAGTCCTGTCCTCTCTCAGGGACCAGGCTACCCTACCTTAACAAATCTAATTTCCTTAGTGATCCTGTGAGGTAAGCGGGGAGCTACAGAGCTCTATATTATTGTATTTTCCATATTATATGAGCATATATAATATGGAATGTTACAGATAATATCAGACCATTATTTTTGTAAGGGTCATTTTACATATAATAGTAAAAATTAACATTTACATAGAGCTTTAAGGTTGCAAAATGCTTTTCAAATATCATCTTGTTTTATTCTCACAACTCTGGGAGGTAATTATTATTATTATATATAACATGCATTATATATAATATAAAAATATCATCCCCATTTTACAGATGAAGAGGCAGAAAGATAGAAAGGGATTAAATGACTTCTCCAGGCTCACACAGCTAGTAAATATGTAAGGCTGAATTTGAACCAGGTCTACCTAATAAAAAGTCCATAGCTCAGTGCCACCTAAATGAGGTGTAGAGACAGGAAGTCATTTGTTTTGGTCACACAATTCCAATTCAATTAACATTTATTAAGCACCTACTATGTTCCAGCCCCTGTTTCTGTTAATTAATTACTAACTAATCTTCCTCACAACAGCAGATAACAAATAATAAGAAAGAAAAAAAAAAAGCAGTCCCTGCCCTCAAGAAACTTAAGATCTAAAGGAAGAGATAATACACAAAAGAAGGCAAGAAAGCATTGGCAGAGAAAGTCCTGGGGGACATGGTCTTATGAAGACATCGAATTCTGTAGAGGTGAAATCAGGGAGGGCAGAGAGTGCAAAGTGGAGGGGCTCAAGTCCAGTTTCTGCCCTCTATAAAGGAAGACATTGGGAAGAGTTTAGTACTCCTGCCCTCCACTCCTCTAATCAGAGGGGGGGGGGGGGAAGGATGAGGGATTTGGTGTCAATCAAGACTTGAGTTGGCATCCTGGTGGTAAATTTATAGGTGAGAAGTTTATTCTGAGAGGGGCATTTTGTTCCATGGAATTGAAACTAGGCAGAGCAGCAGATGCAAATTACTAATGTCAGAGCCAGACCTTGAACTGGTTTCCTAACTGTGGACCAGTGCTCTTTTCATTATGCCACAGGAGTTTATGTATATTTGAATGTGGAACATTCTGTAAACAGTGAACTTCTCTATTGCCTCTCTCAAAGGAGCAATAGTAAGAAAACGAATTCTAGGTCAGAGAAGTGTTGGAGAAGAGGTGATAGTGGAGAAAATTCTGGTGAAAGAGAGGGACAGAAAGTGCCTGAAATGGGGTGAATAACTGGTAGAGTGTAAAAAAACAGAATTCAGGGCCTCTTACCTCTCTTACCTCTACAACTTAGCAGCACTTGGGCAAGTCATATAACCTTTCCAGGATTCAGCTTCCTTATCCTGTAAAATGAGAGAGTCAGGAGCAGATAGATGGCTCAGCAGATAGAGATCTAGGCTTGGAGTTGGGACTACCTGGATTCAAATCTAGTTTCACACACTTCATTAGATGTGTAACTGGGTATGTCACTTAACCTCAATTACTTAGCCCTTGCCACTCTTCTATCTCAGAATTGTAAGAGGGAAATTAAGTAATTTATAGATATATATTTAAAATGTGGCCGCCAGGAATCAACAGTTCAGATTGATTCCGTAATTAAATTAGACCCAAGCCAGCATTGGGTTAAGGCAGTTTTATTTACAATTAGGAAGGTAACAGTATAGGAATAAAGAGGAAGGGAGAGGCTAGTCCAGGCCTGCGAATGCCTGGACTAGTGAGAAGGTTAAAAGGCTAAATAAATGAAGCTGCAAGCCTCAAGGCCTAGCAACCAGATAGGCTAGTGCCTGCTTAAGGCAAAGTTTGGAAGCAGCCTAGGTAGGCCAAGGAAGTCAGCCTAACTTACCCACATGACAATACAGAGTAGAAGCTGTCTGAGGTCTCAAAGGAGGTCCGTCAGCACCAAGTTCAGAGCGGGAACTGCCTCCACAGGAAGTAACCAACATACTTGAAGAGATAGTGTCTTTCATCACTTCCAGTGGGTCCACCTCTAATTCAAGTGGACAAATGGCAGTCTCTACACTGATTTGGACTGCCCAAAGGGCAGTCCCTTGTTCTTGATTTGTTACTTATTGTCACATGTGGGTAATTCATCTCCCTTCCCCACTAAGGAAGGTGAGGGTGACGTAATTTCTATGCCTAGGTTGAGTAGGGTTTTGACTATGAATGGGCTAGAGCTAATTCTATTTACACAGAATTAATAATAAGACAGAAGGTAGGATTTAAAAAAGACAGAAGGAAAGAATCAGACTAGGTGTTCAATGAGATCCTTTCCAGTTCTAAATCTATAGTCCTTGCTGATTGATTTATCTTGTAAAATCCATTAGGCAATTATGCTTCATTAAGGCTGAGAAGAGCAGGTTTTTGCATATTCACAGTAGGTTATTTTCTACATGATATGATTTGTGGACTCCCCTATGAAGAACCAGTTTCATACTACGTATTATAGAACCTGAAATTTCAAGATTAATAATCAGCCAGTTACCAGCTATGTGAGCTTGGGCAAGTCAATTAACCTTTGTTTACCTTAGTGATAGCATCTACCTCCTAGAATTGTGGTGAAGACCAAATGAAGAAATAATTGTAAAATTCCAGTGCCTGCCAGACAGTAAGCACTAATATATATATATATATATATATATATATATATATATATATATATATATATATATATATA
>NC_058132.1:325206223-325214047 GCF_016433145.1 Gracilinanus agilis | reverse complement strand
TATATATATATATATATATTATAAATAATATATATTAGTTATTGTTACTAATATATATTAGTTATTTATATATTAGTTATTGTTACTAATAAAGGAATGATGAACTGGAGGAGTTCCATGTGAACTGGAAAGACCTCCAGGAATTGATGCAGAGTGAAAGGAGCAGATCCAGGAGAACATTGTACACAGAGACTAATACAGTGTGGTACAGTTGAATGTAATGGATTCCTGTCCTAGCAGAAAGGCAATGATCCAGGACAATTCTGAGGGACTTAATACTATTCACATCCAGAGAAAGAACTGTGGGAGTAGAAACACAGAAGAAAAATAACTGCTTTATCACATGGGTCGATGGGGATATGATTGGGGATGCAGACTCTGAATGACCACCCTAGTGCAAATATTAATAACATGGAAATAGCTTGGGCAAGTCACTTAACTATTGGCCTCAGTTTCCTCATCTGTAAAATGAGCTGAAGAAGAAAATGATAAGCTACTCCAGCATCTTGGCCAAAACAAACAAACAAACAAAAAAAAAGGGTTTTCATGAAGAGTTGGACACTACTAAAATGACTGAACAACAACAATGAGAAATAAGCTGATTCTTGCCAAAAATCTAGACACCCTGCTGAAGGAACCCTAGAAGCATCAGCCCAGGTGTGAGCATCAGACTGGAAAGGAAAAGTTTCCCTTTATCAGGCAGATAGCTTCCTGAGCTACATGTAGTCCAACTCTGTCACTGTCAGTCACTTTTAGAATGAGAACTCAGGGCTGCTTTGTCGACTCTTCCTTCAATCCCATAATTGCATGTCAGGGAAGAGACTAACAGCTGAGAACAAATTTTGTGTCCCCTTTCTGGGGGGTCTCCTGGCTCCTCTTCTGGGTGAGAATGTCTTTGGGTGTCCTTGACAGCTAATTCTCTCTCATCTCTCTGAAGTGAACAGGGCAGCTTAAAAGCAACTAGCACAGAGGGTGTGGGAGTGATGGATGTCTATAGAGACATCCAGAGGAGAAGGAGGTCCTGCTACAGCCTCTGAAAGGGGAAAATGCTGACTTCAAAGTCTGGAAGGGCTAGGAAGAGTATTCCCAAATTATTTAAATGGGAATCTTCCCAAAACCTCGTTTCTGAATTTTATGTCTTGGGGCTGGGCCCACCAAGGACCTAAAGTTTTCCCAGCCATGTTGTAATTTTGTTGTTGTTCAAGCCTCTATTTTCATCAGTGTATATAACTCCCAGTATAAAAATTTCTTCTACTGGTACAAGTCAGAGACTCATCTTTTAAAAGTAGACTGTGAAGGAACTATTAAAAAGAAACATACATGACAGATTTTTATATATATACATAAATGTTTGTGTGTATATACATGCATGTGTATAAACATACACATATATGTATAAGTAAATGAGGCCTTGTCTAGTATAGGGTGGGGTGATAGGGAAGGAGAGGGACACGTGGGAACTTTTATATAATAAATAAACTATAAATATAATTTTGTTTAAATGCCTGTAGCACTGGGAGTATGTCCAATAACATAGCTAGTTAGAACATACATGTCCAAAGTAGGGCTTGAACCTTGTCTTCCTAATAATTCCAAAGGCGACTCTATAAACTATGGCACATTGCTTCTCTACTAGAGGGAATTGTGAAGAGTGAATCAAACTTTCTTTGTCTAACAATCAGCAATTTTTTAATTAATCAGTCAAAAACTTAAACACCCCTACTTAACATCAAGTAAGAGAGTTCTAAAGTCACTTACCAAAGTGGATAACAACCCCAGAGACAACTGGCCACCCCTGGGCAGTGTTAAGCAAATTGAAAGACTGCAACTGGTTCCCATAAAGTGGAGGAAGGGACAAGAAGGGACGTGGAAAAAGGACTATAAAAAGTCCTGAACTTTCTGTCCAAAGGGAGTAGAAGTTTGGCTTTGACTTTGACTTCAACTTCTGTTTTGACTTGGGACTTCACCTTTTGGACTTGGTCTTGGAGCTGCTCCTTTGGACTTCTGCTTTGGAGGATTGCTTCCGAGACTTCTCCTTCGGAGACTCTGCATTGGAGAGCTGGGTGAGTAGTTGGCTTTCCTTTCCTGGCTTCTGGAGAGATTGGTTCCAGAGAGGTCTTTCTTTCCTGGAGGAGGATGGGTTGGTAGAACTCTAGCTAAAGATGCCACCAGACTTCTGGCTTGGGAAATCCAAGGTGAGGAAAATCAGGGAGGAAGTCCTGCAGGGCTGAGCCTCAATCCACCGGGGAAGGTTTGGTAGGCTTGTTAAATGTCTCTCTTTTGCTACATTTTTCCATTTTCACTCTTTCCACCTCTTTGTAAATGAATCTGCTAGAAGTCATTTTGACTTAAGGTATAATATTTTTAAATAAGAGACCACAATATTACCTTAAAATTCTCACATTAGCATGAAAACCCAATTTTAAATTCTTACAGAATCCAAACAAGTAAAAGTCAAAATTTCTTCCCTAGAGAAACAGGTAGTTTGTTGAGTTGAATTGGTTTGCACAGGTTAGGGACTTGTCCTACTTTAAGGCATTCCTCTCACCACCTCTCCATATATCCAAAGCCTCTCCATCCTTCAAGGCCTTCTTACCTCCTAAATACAACTTTACCCAGCTCCTCCCAACCATCATCTGTACTCATAGAGCTTTTACATTCAACAATAAGTGTAATATTATTCCATAATAAGAGCCCAATATCTCCTAAGCTGCAAGCCCATGTCTCCCAAATTCAAGAACAGTGTTTTTTCACTATACCCAGAGACCTACGTACATTTTAATGAGTCCAATATTAGGTCCAACACCATTGGCCTTGGGAAAGTCCTGAAATTACAGAATATCAGAGCTAGAAGAGTCCTCTGAAATAATCTAATTTATCCTATACCTAAATAATAAATAATAGTGCCAAACTCTAATAGAAATGGAAGTAACTAAACCATAAAAAACCCTGAGGGCCACACATTGACTTAATTTTTATTTTTTTAATTTGTTACATTAAAGTCCCTAAGTATCTCTCACCCTCCTTCTCCTCCCCACACTAGAGAAAGCATCATTTGACAAAAAGATATATGTACATATAAAACTATGTCTTGCTTGCTTCTATTTATCAGTTCTTTCTCTGGAGGTAGATATACACAAGTCATTCTTCAAACAATATTTCTATGGCTAAATATAATGTTTTCCTGGTTTCACTATAATTTCATGTAGGTCTTTCACATTTTTCTAAAATCAACTTGCTCATCATGTCTTAGGCTCAATAATATTCCATCACAAAAACTTAGTTTTCCAGTATAATATTACATATGCTTTATTGTATTATAATTTAGTTTGTTAATATTTCCTAATTACATTTTAATCTGAGTCAGGCCTCATGTATTGAGGGCCACATGTGGCCTTTGGACATTCCTGCAATACAATATAGAAATGAAGGGCTTATTCAGCCTTTGCCTGAAGACTTCTAGGGAGGAGAAACCTAGTAACTCTCAAAGTAATAGCTCTTTCACATGACTGCCTTCAGCTACTTAAAATGGCTATCATGCCCCAACCCGGGCTTAACAGTCCAGTCAAACTAAACTCTCTGTTTCTCACATAACAACTTTCCATTTTCCATCTCTATGCCTTTGCCATCTCTCATGCCTAAAATATGTTCAAAGAATGTCACTCTTTTTTCAAAATGCTGCTCAAGCCCTGCCTTCTAAACAAAGCTCCCCCTGATTCTTCCTCCCCATCTACTAATGTCTTTCCTTTCTATCTTGTATTTATTTTGTACTTATACTACATATACTAATTATGTTCATATACACGCACATGTGTGTCCGCATATAATGTCTCCCTCATTATAATGTAAGTTCCTTAAGAGCAGGGATTGTTTACATTTTCTTTCTCTTTTTCTTTCTTTCTCTTTTTCTTCCTTCCTTCCTTCCTTCCTTCCTTCCTTCCTTCCTTCCTTCCTTCCTTCCTTCCTTCCTTCCTTCCTTCTCTTCTTTCTTTCTTTCTTTCTTTCTTTCTTTCTTTCTTTCTTTCTTTCTTTCTTTCTTTCTTTCTTTCTTTCTTTCTTTCTTTCTTTCTTTCTTTCTTTCTTTCTTTCTTTTCCTTTCCTTAGAGCTTAACACAATGCCTGGAACAGAATAGATGCTTAATTGATCAAAATATCCCCAAACCCATCACCATCCTAATCACTTTTCTCTGAACTCTCTCCAGCTTGTGAATATTCTTCCTAAAATGGAATAGAACAGAGTACTTCTATGTGATCTGACCAGAGCAGAATATAGCAATACTTCCCAAATCCTGGGTCTAGAGCCTCTCATAATGCAGCCAAAGGCATTTTACTTCTCTGGAGCTTGGTTTCCTGATCTTACAATGATAAGCGGGGTTAAATTAAATTCTCCATCTCTTAGTCTCTATCCTCTTTTAGAATTCTATGATTCTACAATTCTATAAATAAATGTATCATATACAGTGATTATATGAGACTCAATAGACTATAAAGCATAAATATGGTCAATAAAAATCCAGTTCCACTGTATCATAAATTTAACCCAAAACTAATATGTTAGATGTAATAAACATGAATTAATTTTTCTCCCACTGGAAAAAAATGAACAGCCTTTTTTAAAGTAAAGGCTGACCCAATATTTCCTTTCTTCATTATAGTGAATCATAGACTTTTAAGACTAGATCAATCAATCAACATTTATTAAGCATCTACTATGTGCCAAGTGCTGCGCCAAGTACTGGAGATTAAAAAAAAGATGGAATCTTAGGCCTTTCTCTCTCCACAGTTTATTCAAAGCAGTGACTCCAAGAGCAACTACTTAGTAATCCAGAAGGAAGCAATAACTTTCTCACCCTTCACTGCCACAAGACCCTCTTGACACTTTTGTCTACAGCCATCAGAGCATTTCACACTTCCTTGGAAAGCCATAAAAGCAATCACCAGGTTATTAGCTTGGACTTTTTAAAAGGAGCTTCAAAATATCTCTCACAGTGCTGCCAAGAATTTAAGCCTGACTCTCAGGCAGTTTGAAAAGGTTTAAAGTAGAGAAAAGTAGTGACAGCTAGCACTTCTGAATCCCCCCAGAGCACCTAACACAGAGAGTTGGGCCATATAGTCACCACTTGATAAATGGTTTCACGGAATGGACAAAGGAGAGAAACTAAGAGCATTTTGCATCATGAAATGATGGGATTGCAAGATGTCTGGGGTGTTAGAGATCATCTAGTTCAAAACCTTCATTTCTATGGATGAAAATACTGAAGGTTAGAGATGGCCTTTGGCATCTCTCCCATTTGTCCCCTTTTCTCCACTCATGGCCACCACCCTAATTCAGATTCACATCATTTCTTCACATACCGTCCAGTCCCATCTGATTCTTCACAGCTGCCTGTGAGGTTTTTTTTGACAAGGATAGTCCTCCAGTGGATCCTTTTGATATTGTTAAGTGACTTACCCAGGGGAACACAGCTGGGAAGTGTCTAAGACTGGACTTGAACTCAAGTCTTCCCAACTCCAGACCAAGTGCTGTAAACCACCAAGCCACAGCTACTTCTTCATTTCTTACCTGAACTATTTTGCAGGAGCTTCTAATTAGTCTCTCTGTTTCTAGTCGCTCCCCTTGCCAATCAATGCTCCTAACAACTACAAAATTTATTGTCCTAAAGCTTAGGTTTTACCATATCACCTACTTTAAAAGATCCAGGACCTCACTATTCCCTCTAGGATAAAAAATTACTTTGCATTGAGATACCTTCACATTTTGTCTACACACTCAAATCAGGCACTCAAATTATTTCCCTTCACATGTGCTTGTCTGTTTACTGTTCCCCTCCACTTGATAATACATCTCCCCCTCTATGCCTTATCCAGTTTCAGACTTGATATATCTTCATTCCTCACCTCTACCTCCTGAAATCCTTGAGTTTTCTTCCAAGCCTATCTTGGACATTACCATGAAGCATTTCCTGCCTCCCATGTTAGAGATGTCCTTTCTCTATTTTCTTTCCACAAACTTTGTACTTATCTTATATAGTCCAATGTGGACTCTCTCCAGTGAAATATGAGTCTTTTGAGGGAAATTTTTGCCTTTGCACCCAAGTATTCAAATCCTCTGTCTCTAAATTCAGTTTGCTTTCTTTTTTTTAACTTCCATATTGGTCAGTGTTATAAGAGAATACTCACATAAAACCAAAACCGAAAAAACAAAAACATAAACTAATGTGAAAAATAGTATACTTTGATCTGCATCTGCATCCAGTAGTACTTTATCTTCGGAGAGATAGCATTATTTTTTCATTAAGTCCTTCAGAATTTTCCTGTATTTCTTGTATTGCTAAGAGCAGCTAAGTCTTTCACAGTTGATCATTCCACAATATTGCTATTCCTGTGTATAATGTTCTCCTGATTCTGCTTATTTCACTTTGTATCAGGTCATGAAGTTCCTTTCAGGTTTTTATGAAATCATCCTGCTCATCATTTCCTATAGCACAATAGAATTCTATCACCATCATATACCACAATTTGTTTAGCCATTCCCCAATTGATGGACATCCCCTCAATTTCAAATTCTTTGTTACCACAAAAAGAGCTGCTATAAATATTTTTGTACAAGTAGGCACTTTCCCCCTTTTTCATGATTTCTTTGGGATACAGACCTTGTAGTGATATTACTGGATCAAATGATTATGCACAGTTTTGTAGCCCTTTAGGCATACATCCAAATTGCCTTCCAGAATGGTCAGATTGGTTCACAACTCCACTAATTAATGCATTAGTGCCAAAATTTTGCAACATGTTCTCCAACATGTATCATTTTCCTTTATTGTCATATTACTCAATATGATAGGCATGAGGAGGTACTTCAGAGTTGTTTTAATTTACATTTCTCTAATCAAGAGTGATTTAGAACATCTTTTCATATGATTATTGATAGCTTTGATTTCTTCATCAAAAAATTGCTTGTTCATATCCTTTGACCATTTGTCAATTGGGGAAGGACTTGTAGTCTGATAAATTTTACTTAGTTCTCTATATAATTGAGAAATTAGACCTTTATCAGAGAAATTTACTATAATTTTTCCCCAGTTTGTTGTTTCCCTTCTAATCTTGGTTACATTGGTTTTGTTTGTACAAAACCTTTTTAATTCAATGTAATAAAAATTATTCATTTTTCACCTCGTAAAGTTCTCTTTCTCTTTTTGGATCATAAATTCTTCCCTTCTTCATTAGTCTGATAGATAAATTATTTGATATTCCACTAGTTTACTTATGGTATCACCCTTTATTTCTAAATCATATACCAATTTCAACCTTATCTTGTTAAAGGTTGTGAGATATTGACCTTCAGTTTGCTTTCTACTATACAAGTCATAGGGTTACTTCTAATCAGAGTATCTCTAATAAAATTTGGAAATTAGAATCCTCAATTTCCCCCACCTTTCCCCTCATTTGATTGAAAAAGAGAGAGAGAGAGAGAGAGAGAGAATAAAATAGAGAATGCTGAAAAGAACAGCAATACAAATATACATTCATATTTATGCAGGCATGCATCAATATGCATATTTACGGTATATATATATATCTTTACCTTCTGTCTTAAAATCAATATTAAGTATCAGTTTCAAGGCAAAAGAATGGAAAAGGTTAAACAATTAGAGTTAAGTGATTTGCCCAGGTTCCAATAGCTAGGAAGTATCTGAAGTCAGATTTTAATCCAAGACCTCTCATCTCTAGATCTGGCTCCCTATCCACTAAACCATCTAGCTGCCTATAGATATAGATATATGTATATACATATATATATATATATATATATATATATATATA
>NC_058132.1:325189050-325203961 GCF_016433145.1 Gracilinanus agilis | reverse complement strand
TATTTGATATTCCACTAGTTTACTTATGGTATCACCCTTTATTTCTAAATCATATACCAATTTCAACCTTATCTTGTTAAAGGTTGTGAGATATTGACCTTCAGTTTGCTTTCTACTACACAAGTCATAGGGTTACTTCTAATCAGAGTATCTCTAATAAAATTTGGAAATTAGAATCCTCAATTTCCCCCACCTTTCCCCTCATTTGATTGAAAAAGAGAGAGAGAGAGAGAGAGAGAATAAAATAGAGAATGCTGAAAAGAACAGCAATACAAATATACATTCATATTTATGCAGGCATGCATCAATATGCATATTTACGGTATATATATATCTTTACCTTCTGTCTTAAAATCAATATTAAGTATCAGTTTCAAGGCAAAAGAATGGAAAAGGTTAAACAATTAGAGTTAAGTGATTTGCCCAGGTTCCAATAGCTAGGAAGTATCTGAAGTCAGATTTTAATCCAAGACCTCTCATCTCTAGATCTGGCTCCCTATCCACTAAACCATCTAGCTGCCTATAGATATAGATATATGTATATACATATATATATATATATATATATATATATATATAAAATACATACATGTATACATTCATGGAAAACTTGAAAAACTGGTAAAATTTCCCAAATACAATTAATTACATTCTTCTTGTGGACAAATTAAACATCTCCAGAATTCAAGGAATCTCCTTTTTAGGCCATTTGAACCTGGATGACTAAAGAAGACCATTTCTAAAGTGACCTGGACTATATGATTTATCATGAAATCAACACACTGAACAGGATCACCCCATCACAACAAGGAGTTCAGCAAAATCTGTTATCATTTCTATGTCTTTCTATTGAGATAATCATGTGATTTTTGTTTGTTAGACTGTTGATATGGTCAATTATGTGGATGGTTTTCCTAATGTTGAACCATCCTTGCATTCCTGGTATAAATCCCACCTGATCATGGTGGATGATCTTCTTGATCACTTGCTGGAGACTCTTTGCTAATATTCTATTTAAAATTTTTGCATCTATGTTCATTAGGGAGATTGGTCTGTAGTTTTCTTTCTCTGTTCTTGATCTACCTGGCTTTGGAATCAGTACCATATTTGTGTCATAAAAGGAATTTGGTAGGACTCCTTCTTTGCTTATAATATCAAATAATTTTTATAGTATTGGGATTAGTTACTCTTTGAATGTCTGATAGAATTCACTTGTGAATCCATCAGGCCCTGGCAATTTTTTGTTAGGGAGTTCTTTGATGGTTTGTTTAATTACTTTTTCTGATATGGGATTATTAAGGTATTCTATTTCTTCTGCTGTTAATCTAGGCAGTTTATATTTTTGTAAATATTCATCCATATCTCCTAAATTGTTATATTTATTGTCATATAATTGGGCAAAATAGTTTTTAATGATTGCTTTAATTTCCCCTTAATTAGAGGTGAGGTCTCCCTTTTCATCTTTGATACTGTCAATTTTGTTTTCTTCTTTCCTTTTTTTTTATTAGAGTGACCAGTACTTTGTCTATTTTATCTGTTTTTTTCAAAATACCAGCTTCTAGTCTTATTTATTAATTCAATAGTTCTTTTACTTTCGATTTTATTAATTTCTCCCTTGGTTTTTAGTATTTCTAATTTAGTTTTCATCTGGGGATTTTTAATTTGCTCGCTTTCTAGTTTTTTAAGTTACATGCCCAATTCATTAATCTCTGCCCTCCTTAATTTGTTAATATATGCACTCAAGGATATAAATTTCCCCCTGAGTACTGCCTTGGCCGCATCCCACAGAGTTTGGTAGGATGTCTCTTCATTGTCATTCTCTTCAATGAAATTATTGATTGTTTCTATGATTTCTTCTTTGACAAATTGGTTTTGAAGAATCATATTATTTAATTTCCAATTGGTTTTTGATTTGCCTGTCCAAGTGCCCTTACTAATTATTATTTTTATTGCATTATGATCTGAGAAGGTTACATTTATTATTTCTGCTCTTTTGCATTTGTTTGCAATGTTTCTATGCCTTATTAAATGGTTAATCTTTGTGAATTTACCATGTGCAGCTGAAAAGAAGGTGTATTCCTTTTTGTCCCTATTTATTTTTCTCCACATATCTATTAAATCTAATTTTTCTAGGACTTCATTCACCTCTCTTATATCTTTCTTATTTATTTTTTGGTTTGATTTATCTAGATCTGAAAGAGGAATGTTTAGATCTTCCACTAGTGTGGTATTACTATCTATTTCCTTCTTGAGCTCTGCCAGTTTCTCCTTTAGGAATTTGGATGCTACACCATTTGGTGCATACATATTGAGCACTGTTATTTCCTCATTGTCTATACTGTCTTTTATCAGGATGTAGTAACTTTCCCTGTCTTTTAAAATCATATCTATTTTTACTTTGGCTTTGTCAGAAATCATGATTGCCACTCCTGCCTTCTTTTTCTCATTTGAAGCCCAAAAAATTTTGCTCAAGCCCTTTACCTTAAACCAGTGTATGTCCACTCGCCTCATGTGTTTCTTGTAGACAACATATGGTAGGATTTGGGTTTCTAATCCACTCTGCTATTTGCTTCCGTTTTATGGGCAAGTTCATCCCATTTACATTCAGAGTTATAATTATCATTTGTGTATTTGCTGTCATTTTGGTATTCTCTCCTAGTTCTACCCCTTCTTATACTATTTCCTTTTAAACCAGTCGTTTGCTTTAAGCCAGTAACCCTTGTCCCTCCCCTTGATTTACTTCCCTTTCTCCCCCCTCCCTCTTTTTATTTTTAAGGCCTAATGAATTCCCTCCCCCTTCTTCTCCCCTCCCTTTTTTGACCTCCCCAATTCCCTGCTCCCCTTTGTTTATCCCTTCTGACTTTCTCCATAGGCTTAGATACAGTTTTATATCCCAATGGATATAGCTACTCTTCCCTCTTAGGGTTAATTACTCTGAGGGTCTCTTTCTGGCTTCTTGTAAAATTTTTTCTTTTACTTGGAAGCTCTTGAATTTGGCTATTATATTCCTGGGGGTTGTCTTTTCAGGGTCTAGTGTAGAGGGTGATCTATGGATCCTTTCAATGTCTATATTGCCCTCTTGTTGTAGAATTTCAGGGCAGTTTTGTTGAATAATTTCTTTTAGTATGGAGTTCAAGTTTCTATTAATTTCTGCTTTTTCAGGAAGACCAATGATTCTCAAATTATCTATTCTAGACCTGTTTTCTTGATCTGTCAATTTCTCATTGAGATATTTCATGTTTCCTTCTATTTTGTCAGTCTTTTGACTTTGATTTACTTGTTCTTGCTGTCTTGAGAGATCATTGGCTTCTATTTGCCCTATTCTTGTCTTTATAGACTGGTTTTCTGATATAACCTTTTGATTTTCCTTTTTGATTTGGTCTATCCTGTTTTCCAGCTATTTGATTTTGGTCTCCAATTTGCTTATCAATTGTTTTGATTTGGGGGCATCTTTTTCGAATTGCCCAATTCTAGCCTTTAGAGACTGGTTTTCCTTTTCAATCTGGTCATTTCTGGTCTTCAATTTGCTTGCCTCACTTTCCACTTGGGAAATTCTGTCTTTGAAACTGTTATTTTCTTGCCTATCTCTTCCATCTTTCTCATAATCTCAGAATTGAACTCTTTAAGACCTTGTGACCAGTTTTCATTTTGGGGGGAAGGTTCGGATATGGTTACTTGTTTGTTCTCCTCTGCTGTTTGCTCTGTTGTCTGGATTTTTTCTGTGCAAAAGTTGTCAAATGTTAAAGGTTTCTTCTTGATCTTTCTCTTCTGGGGTTCCTGTGGATGACTTGCCATTGTGAGCCATGTGCCCTCTGAGCTTTATGCTCATGCCCAGGGTCTGTCTGCGCTCTTTAGGCTCCTGAGGTCTCAGGTATAGTTGTTCTCAGGGTCAATCCTCTTGGTGGTTCCCTTGCTTGTTCCTCTGCCTGAAGCTCCTTTAACAGTCTCAGGGCACTGCTTCAATAGTCGTGCACTCCTCTGTGCTGGGTCCCCACTCAAGGTCCTCAGCTGTGCTCAGGATCAGAGTCTGTGCCTGCGCTCAGAGTCTGTGTTCAAAGTCCACACACTTTAGCCTCTTGGGGTCTTAAGTCTTGCTGCTTTCAGGAGCAGGCCCTGGTGACCCCAGGTAGCTGCCAAGGACTTAATGGGTGCCCCAAACTTGCTCTAACTCTTTTGAGCTGGCTTTGGCAATATAGGTGGTGTGGGGGAAGGAGGTTGCTCAGCTCACGTTTTAGTGAGAGCTGTTTCACCCCTTTATAGCATGGAAATGCCCCAATTCCACGTACCTTCAATGCTATGCCCTGTTGTGGGGTCCCTTCATTCATCTGGATTTGTTTTTAAGTCTTCTTGAGGAGTCCTATATGTGTGGGTTAGGAGAGGTTAAGCAGCTGCTTTTTATTCTGCCGCCATCTTAACCCGAAACTTACCATGTCCCTTTTGAACCCTTTCTTGTTGTGTCACTGGCACAATCAGTACCCAATGTTTCCCCATTCACATATGGCTTCAACCACTCTAGACACATGAAAAGCTGCCTTAGATGAACACCTAAGAAAGAGAGGATTACATATGGCTAGCATATAGCTGGCCAACTAAATCTTTTCATTTCAAGGGCTTTAGAAAGGACCCAATAGCCCTCAAATTAAAATTTCTGCTGCTATCTGAATCCTAAAATGTCTTTGTTATCCTGTCATCCTTTAGCTTAAGGTTTTGGTCTCTGTTGTCAGCCATTGACACCTCAGTGTGAATGAATTTCAGACCTTTTCTTGAGATCACATTTTAGGAATAGGTCATGGCAAAAAGCAGGGAGGCATCACGAAGGAGAAGGGGAAAGGATAAAGAGAGTAGAGTGGAGACTGCAAAATTGAGAGGCTGAGTACATCAAGAATAGATAAACTGAACTTGATAATCAATCTTAAGATTGGCCCAAAACATGGTAGAATAAAATCCGATCATAATTCTAACTTCTTCCAAATGAAAATGAGTCATTTTCCACTTTGGATACTTCCACATTTTTTGCCTACTTCTTAGATACATGCTTAGGTCGACCAAGTCAATTTCAGCAGACATTCAATAATAATCCTTCAATCAGCACTATTGCTGGAGATCAAAGACAAAAACAAAATCATTCCTTCTCTTAAAGATGTAAATTGCAACATAGAGAGTTGGACATGGATTTAAAAGATCTGGATTAAATCCAGCTTCAGTCACTGCCTAACTGTATGACTCTGGACAACTCATTTAGCTTTTGTCTGCCTCCAGTTTAAAAAGGGGAGGGTCATAAAAGTGCCTACCTCCCAGAGTTGTTTGAAGATAAAATGAGATAATAAACATTAAGTATTTTTAGCCCTTCCTACTAGCTTTAAAAAGCTTAATGTTGAATAGGAGATACAACATGCACATTTGGAAATATATTAAACATATACAAAGCAGATACAAGGGGATATCGGGATAAAAGCATTGAAATCACCAACAGCTAGGAGGCAGGGAGGAGCAATTCAAAAGGACCAGCAAAGGCTACAGGGAGAAGTTGGAGTTTCAGCTTGACCTTGAAGGACACCAGGGATTCCATGAGGCAGAAGGGAAGGAAGAGAACATTACAGGCATGGGAGATAGCCAATGCAAAGAACAGAAGTTAAACTGGTGTGTGTAAGAAACTAAAAGAAAGACCAACAGGACTAGACAACAGACTGGGTGAAGCAAAGTCATGTATGATGAAGGGGGAAAGCTTTGATGGGGTCAGGAGAACATCACTCACTCGCTCAATAAATTCCTCACTTTTGAGGATCAACTCTAAACTTCTCTGGTACTTGAAGTGTAGAGGTAGAAATTAGTAGCTTAGGATGGTGTTAGACAGAGGAAAACAGCAACTATACAAGTGGAAACCTTTTCCTTTGTGTGGTTATTTTATTTAATACAAATAAAATTATATTTTTTAAAAGGCTTCCAGAGTCTAAAAGTCTAGAATATTTTGTCTGATTAGATATTATTTATCTATTTTTCCCTCCCACTTTCCATTTAAACAATTTTGTACCTGCTGAGTTGGGCATTTTTTCCTGTATTAGTGTTTTATTTCTAAATAATTCTCATTTTACTGTTTAGAGAATTTCAGACAGACATTTCTGACAAACATGTATAAGTATGGCTTTCTGTTCCTGTTCTGTCTTCTCCAATCCAATCCATTGCAGTTCCTGAGGGTGCTCTCCACCAAGAACAGAGCCATGTACTTATTAAATAAATAAATAAACAAACAAACAAATAAATAAATAAATAAATAGATGGATAGATAGATGAATGAATAAACAAATAAATAAATGAATGAATGAATGAATGGATGGATGAATGAATAAATGAATGAATGAATAAATAAATAAATAAATAAATGAATAAGTAAATGAATAAACAGATATATAAATAAATAAATAGATGAATGAATGGATAAATAAATGAATGAATGTAGCAGCCATCTTAATTTTTTCTTAAGAAATTAACATCATGGCCAAAATACTTCTGCTATTATTCTGTGTAAAAGGCCATGTCTGTAAGTAGCCATAATGATATCTACACTTTAAAGTTCCCCTGAAAGTACAGAATGCAAAATAAGTCTGGTATCTGGAAAGTTAACATGGGATTAGCCCACAGAGGAAATATTCTCACAAATGTCAGTGTTGTCAGTGGCCAAATGCATTCTGTAATTCTCCTGCCATCATTGGCTTCTTTCAAGAAAAAAAGGTAAATTGCCTTTCCTTTTATTTTTAACCCTAACCTTCCATCTTAGAATCAATGCTATGTATTGATTCCAAGGCATAAGAATGGTAAGAGCTAGACAATGGGAGTTAAGTGACTTGCCCAAGGTCACCCAGCTAGGAAGTGTCTGAGGTCAAATTTGAACCCGGGCCTCTGTCTCGAGGCCTGGCCTTCAATCCACTGAACCACCCAGATGCCCCCCAGATATAGACATTTTAACTTCAGTAGTCAATGAAGAGACACTTATAGGGGGCCATGCCTCTATATGATTTTTTGGGGTCCTGAGCGGCGTGGTGGCATAGGATGGTTAAGGCAGGAGAAAGAAAATGAGAACAACTAGACTAGTGGTTAGCCCATGCTGTTCCAAAGTCTGTGGGCTTGGGAGTTTATTATATACTGGTTTCAAACAAAGAACACAGCTATGAAGGGGTAACAGATCATACATAACCCATTAAAGTCTAAAGAGTAAAGGTATAAGTACCAAGACAATGGCCAAATTCCAACCATCAATTAGTAGGGATAATTCTGGGAGAGGAAATATTTTTATGGAGATGCTCATTTATTGAGTTCTATCTTCCAGGATTATAGGCACCTGGACAAATAAAGTCAAGACTAAAAGCGCCATACTTATCTAAGTATGCAGACTTATCTTAAGTAATGTTTGTTAGGGTTCAGGCTTCTTAATTATCAAGGAGAGGAATCATTAACTCAGTAGATGCTGGTCTGCCACTTCAAAGTTTTCCAATAGGAGTTCTAAGAAAGGTGGGGATCAAAACTGAGTCAAAAGAGGAGCCTCAGATTTTTATCTTAGATGGCCCATTCTGTCTGCATTCCTGACATGCAGTGCAGAAAAATCATACACACAGTTTTACTTGCCGATGATTTTGTAATGGGATCCAGATAAAATATCTGTTACAGACTCTGTTTCTCTAAATGACTCCTAATAGCCTTTTCAGAGGGATCAAGTTGATTTTGGATTAACCTACCTGCTGGTACCAGAGCCTTTTGGGGCTCAGGTGACCAGGACCAAACACAAAGACTGCCTCAGCCTGGATTGGTCACATAGGGAATCCAGATAACAGGCCCTAAATTTGATCCTATTTCTCCAAAGGCTTTAATACATAGAACGGCTTCCCACAGATACTAAAGATTTTTGAGCAGAGGATCTGGATAAGAAAGATTATTCTGTCTGCAGCATGAAAAATGGACTTCAGAAACTGAAGAAAGAGTGATATGGGACATCCTTCTAGGAATTTAATGCAACAGGCTAAGAGGAAGGTGATGAAAGCCTTGGAAAGAGTAGAGGTAAAATAGATGTGGAGATGGAAGGGACAATTGTTGCAGAGGTGGAATTGACTGGATCCAATAAACATTTGAGTAATTAGAGTTAAGAGAGAAGGGAGATTTATTGAAATCTAAATTTTCAAACATAAATAAGGGAACACTAAGCCTGGAGTCAGGCAGGATTCAAATCTGACTTCAGACACTTGCTAGATATGTGACCCTGGGCAAGTCATTTAGCCCCCATTTCCTTGTCCTTACTGTTCTTCTGCCTTAGAACCAATATTCAGTACTGATTCTAAGATGGAAAATAATAGGTGTTTTTTTTTTCTAAAAAAGGGAATAGTATCTAGGTATTCACTCTGACTGGGCTGAGTGGATCTTGACTAAGTAAAATGAGACATGCTATTATAAGCCATAAAGAAACAGCATAATCTATAAATCCCATCAGATCCAGGTTTAGCTGATGGTTATAACTACTCTATGACTCTTTTCATTAATACAAGTTTTGCTGTGTAATAAATCACTTCAATTTAAAAGAAAAGGGTGAATATGTGGGAGGCCATTAAGAGAAACAGCCTCAAACAGATATTTTTTTCTGGACCCCATTAAAAGGTCAACACAGCCCGGCAGAGCTGTGTGTTAACCCTTCTACTTTGATAATCAGAGTAAGACTGGATTGGGCTATCTAAGATAAAAATATGAGATTCTTCTCTTGACCCCTTTTGTGATCCACACCTTTTCTTATTAGAAAGGAATATAGTCTTACTGAAAAGCTTTAAGTTCTTAGCAAACAAGCAGTCAAGAAGTTAACATTCTCCCCTTTGGTCAGGAATGCAGCTGCTGGGTTTCAAAAATAATTTGAGACAGTCAAGGCCGAAAATTCAGGGACTTCCCAACCTAGCAAAATATTCCCAGACTTAGCTTGCTGATAATCAGGTAGTTGAAAGTCCAGCCTGGTTTTTATCTTCACCTTGAAGCTTCTGAAGCCTCTGTGTATTGTCTAAGAGGTAATTGCAATTTCTGCACAACTGTAAATCTTTCTCTGTGCTTTTGGGTGAAAGGGAGCTTGAATTTCATATATAATAAACTTGTGACTCAATGGCACTTCAGAGAAGCAGTTATGAGCTGACAGTCAAGATCATCTCCTGCCTCTTTCTTTATCAACTAAGTCATCCTTATCAGATTTTCTGGAGATGTTGGATAGCTTTCAAGACATGTGCAATGTAATGGAAAGAGGGTAGGATCTGGAATCAAGGGACTTGGGTTCAAATTCTGAGACTTCCACTTGATAACTGTGTGATCTTGGGCAAAGCATTTAACTTCTCTGAACCTCAGTGTCCTGGTATAAAGGGACTAGTATAAAGTAGATGTAGTAATTTGAAGAAGTCAAGGCCAATTCCTAGGGACAAGAGAAAGGTACGGAATAATTATATTGAGGAAGAGGAGAAGGGAATAAGCTCTCTCATAAGAGTGATTTAACCTTCACTTATAGTCTTCAAAAGAATGGCTTCTTGTTGGATATGTTGAATACAAGGATAGAAGCAGATACATGGTTCCTGAGGCCCCTCTAGCCTTGTTAATTTTTTTCATATTTGGGTCTTGACTTTCCAATGAGGCTATAATTCCCCTTGAGGATGGGAACCACATATCTCTCATGTCTCCCCTACTACTGAGCACAGGGCTAGGCACATAGTGAATTTTGAGTAATACTCTGTTGAATGAATGATATCTTGGTTTAGAGATGAGAAATCTGCTTTCATGAAAGGTTACATGCATATAGTTGCCCTTTCCCTTTAGATGACTAAAGTAAGACTTCACATTTTACCTTCTTCATTAAAGTTTCCTCTTTTCCCTTAATCAAAAATTATCCTTTTTTTCTGACTCTTCATAGTATTTGGTCTGGACCTTTCCTAAGATTTCATATTTTGTTCTATGTCATGGTTACTGTATATTTGTCTGTGTGCCAAAATCCCCATTTCTAGTTCCGTAAAGGCCAGGGCTAATGTATATCTTAATATCTTTCAAAACCATTTTCCTTTCTTTCCTCTGGTAAGGCCACCACCGCAGTCCTGATCCTAATCATTCTTCACCTGTACTATTATAATAGATTTTTTTCCTTTTTATATTTTTATGATTACATGTAAAAATAATTTTTAGCATTTATTTTTACAAATTTAGAGTTCCAAATGTTCCCCTCTCTCCCTGTCTTCCCCACTCCCTGAGATGGTAAGCAATCATATAGGTTACGCATGTGTGATTATCCAAAATATATTTCCATTTTAGTTAAATTGTGAAAAAAGCCACAAACAAAAATAAAATAAGAGAACTGCCTTAGATCATTGTTTAGCTGAAAATAGGTAAATCATTCACAACTGGTAATAATAAAATATTGCTGTAATTGTATAAAATATCCTACTGGTCCTACTCACTTCATTTTGCATAAGTTCATTGAAGTCTTTCTAGGTTTTTTCTGAAAGCATCCTGCTCATCACTTCTTATGGGACAATAATATTCATTATAATCCTATACTACAACTTTTTCAGTCATTCTCCAATTGGTGGACATCCTTCCAATTTCCAATTCTTTGCCACCATAATATTTTTGTACAAATAGGTCCTTCTAATTTTTTATTAATCTTATTGTGATACAGACCTTGTAGTGGTATTACTAGGCCAAAGGGTATGCACAGTTTATATCCCTTTGGACATTGTTCCAAATTACTCTCCAGAATGGTGGATCAACTCATTACTCTACCATCAAAGCAATAATGCCCCAATTTTCCCACATCCCCTTTGATATTTATCATTTTCCTTTTCTGTCATATTATTCAATCTGATACATGTGAGATGGTACCTCAGAGTTGTTCTAATATGCATTTCTCTAAACAATAGTGATTTAGAATATTTTTGTAATGGCTATAAATAACTTTGGTTTCTTCATCTGAAAACCACCTGTTCATTGCCTTTGACTATTTATCAATTTGGGAATGATTCGTATTCTTATAAATTTAACTCAGTTCTGTATATATGTAGAAAATTAGGCCTTTTTCAACCATTTGCTATAAAACTTCTCCCCAACTTTCTGCTTTCCTTCTAATCTTGGCTGCATTGGTTTGTTTATACAAAAGCTTTTTAATTTAATGCAATCAAAATTACCCATTTTACATCATATGATGCTCCTATCACTTGTTTGGTCAAAAATTCTTCCCTTATTCATAGTTTTGACAGTTAAACAAATTTGCTTAATTTTTTAATTAAAATTAATTTGCTTGTGGTATCATCCTTTTTGTCTAAATCATGAACCCATTTTGACTTTATCTTGATATGCAGTATGAAATGTTGGTCTATACCAGTGTTTCCCAAACTTTTTCCCTACCCCTCTTCAAGACCTAGGTCAAATGCCACCTCCTGTATTTAGTCTTTCCTTCTCTCTCTCTCTCTCTCTCTCTCTCTCTCTCTTTCTCACTCACTCACACACACACACACATACACACACACCTAATGTTCTTCCCACCCAACCCCCCCACACATTACTTTATATTTACCTTGTATATATTTTGTATTTATTTACCCAGGTATATGTCTCCACACCTGATAGTATATAAGCTCCATGAGGTCAGGAATCATTGTTTTTGTCTTTGTAACCTCAGTGCCTGGCATAGTGAGTGGATATCATTGATAATTAATAAATGTTTATTGGATTAAACTGAATGGAATTGAATTATTTCTCTTTCTCGTCCAGCCCCTAGCACTAGACTTAATAACATTGTATGCTCTTAATAAAGAGACTCTAAAATGTTGTCACTGAATAGATTGCTTTCCTAGTTTGGGTTCATATAGTTTGGTGAGCAAAAATGGGTCTTGTAGAGAAGCCTTGAGGAGAAACCAAGAGGTCTTCCATGGAACAGCTACATCTCATCATGTCCAGCATTTCAGAAGGGCAGATGTGATAATGCCTCAGAAATACTGATTACTGTTCAAGTCCATTTTGTCATACTTTGAAATATCTAATACCTAGGGAGGGGAGCATTTTCAGAGGCAAATGCCATTCAGAAGTTGACTAATAAATCTGAAATTGAAACATAATAGAAAATCACAGCTTTAGAACTAGAAGGGATTTAGAGTAAGAGATCATCTAATCCAACTACATTATTTATTGGGTATCAGAGATGGTGCAATGGATAAAACAGTAGACCTGACATCAGGAAAAGTTCAAATCCAATCTCAGGTGTATACTACCTATACAATCTTGGACAAATCACTTAATTTCTATATGCTTCAGTTTCCTCACTTTAATAAAAATGCGGATAATCCTATCAGCATCTTGCAGGGTATGGTGTGAAGAAAAAAGATTCTAGAGTGATTTGCTATTTCCTTCTTCAGTGTGTCCCCATTTTACAGATGAAGAACTGAGGCAAATACTGATGACTCGGCCAGGGTCACATAGTTGGTAATGGTAAATAGTAAAAATGGTAAAACACAATATAGACATTGAAAGGATTCATAGAACACCTGCGACATTTGATCCAGAAAAGAAAACATCCAGAAATATAATTGCAAAATTCAAGAGTTTCCAAGCAAAAGAAAAAATCTTACAAGAAGCCAGAAAGAAACAATTCAAATATCAAGGAGCACCAATCAGGATCACACAGGATCTGGCAGCCTCCACGCTAAAAGATCACAAGGCTTGGAATATGATATTCAGAAAGGCAAGAGAGCTGGGCCTGCAACCACGGATCAACTACCCATCAAAATTGACTATATATTTCCAGGGGAAAGTATGGGCATTCAACAAAATTGAAGAATTCCAGGTATTTGCACAGAAAAGACCAGGGCTAAATGGAAAGTTTGATATCCAACCACAAAAATCAAGAGAAACATGAAAAGGTAAATAAGATATAGAGGAGAAAGAAAGAAAACTTATAATTTTTAAATTTGCCTTTTTAAGGGCCTCAGTGAGATCTAATTATCTGTATTCCTATGTAGAGAAATGTTATGTATAATTCTCTGTAGTGAACTCTATTCACTTTTATAATATTCACTATTATAGTAATAAGAAGAATAATTCATAGGGTGAGGGTGGAACACTAAATAATCTAAGATGGCATGGGGGATGGGAAAGAGGGGGTGAATAGCAGGGGACACCAAGAGAAACTTGAGTGAATAAGAAAATAGGATATTCTATTACACACAAGGAGGGCATGGGAGGGAGAGGGGACAAATACTATTATAAGAAGGAGAGGAAGAGAGCATTAAGAGTTGATAATCAAAGCTTACTCTCAGTGTAATCAACCCGGAGAGGGAAGAGTAGCTATACTATCCATTGGGACATAAAACTCTTATCTAACCCTTCTGAGAAAGTTAGAAGGGATAAACCAAGGGGAGCAGGGGAGTGGGGAGGACAAAAAAAGGGAGGGGAGAAGAGAGAGGGAATTCATAAGGCCTTTAAAAACAAAAAGAGGGGGGAAAATAAGGGAGGGGGTAGAAAGGGAAGTTAATCAAGGGAGGGGATAAGGGATAGCGGCTCAATAGCAAACCACTGGTTTAAAAGGAAAAAAGTATAAGGAAAAAGGGGGTAGGAATGGGGGAGGATTTGAAAATGTCAGCAAATGCACAACTGATGATTATAACTCTGAATGTAAATGGGATGAACTCGCTCATAAAACGGAAGCAAATAGCAGAGTAGATTAGAAATCAAAATCCCACCATATGTTGTCTACAAGAAACACATGAGGCGGGTGGACATACACAAGTTTAAGGTTCAGGGTTTGTGCAAAATCTTTTGGGCGTCAAATGAGAAAAAGAAGGCAGGAGTGGCTATTATGATTTCTGACAAAGCCAAAGTAAAAATAGATATGATTAAAAAAGACAGAGAAGGTCATTACATCCTGATTAAAGGCAGTATAAACAATGAGGAAATAACACTGCTCAATATGTATCCACCAAGTTGCATAGCACCCAAATTCATAAAGGAGAAACTGGCAGAGCTCAAGAAGGAAATAGATAGTAAAACCATACTAGTGGGAGATCTAAATATTCCTCTGTCAGATCTAGATAAATCAAACCGAAAAATAAATGAGAAAGAGGTAAGAGAGGTGAATGAAGTCCTAGAAAAATTAGATTTAATTGACATGTGGAGAAAAATAAATAGGGACAAAAAGGAATACACCTTCTTCTCAGCTGCACATGGCACATTCACAAAGATTGACCATGTTATAGGGCATAGAATCATTGCAAACAAATGCAAAAGAGCAGAAATAATAAATGTAACCTTCTCAGATCATAATGCAATAAAAATAATAATTAGTGAGGGCACTTGGACAGGAAAATCAAAAACTAATTGGAAATTAAATAATATGATTCTTCAAAACCAATTGGTCAAAGAAGGAATCATAGAAACAATCAATAATTTCATTGAAGAAAATGACAATGATGAGACATCCTACCAAAATCTGTGGGATGCGGCCAAGGCAGTACTCAGGGGGAAATTTATATTCTTGAGTGCATATATTAACAAATTAAGGAGGGCAGAGATCAATGAATTGGGCATGCAACTCAAAAAATTAGAAAGTGAGCAAATTAAAAATCCCCAGATGAAAACTAAATTAGAAATACTAAAAACCAAGGGAGAAATTAATAAAATCGAAAGTAAAAGAACTATTGAATTAATAAATAAGACTAGAAGCTGGTACTTTGAAAAAACAGATAAAATAGACAAAGTACTGGTCAATCTAATAAAAAAAAGGAAAGAAGAAAACCAAATTGATAGTATCAAAGATGAAAAGGGAGACCTCACCTCTAATGAAGGGGAAATTAAGGCAATCATTAAAAACTATTTTGCCCAATTATATGGCAATAAATATGACAATTTAGGAGATATGGAC
>NC_058132.1:325096048-325184070 GCF_016433145.1 Gracilinanus agilis | reverse complement strand
TAAAGAAATCAAAAGTATCAATAAGCACATGAGAAAGTGTTCCAAATCTCTAATAATTAGAGAAATGCAAATCAAAACAACTCTGAGGTATCACCTCACACCTAGCAGATTGGCTAAAATGAAAGAAGGGGAGAGTAATAAATGTTGGAGGAGATGTGGCAAAATCGGGACATTAATGCATTGCTGGTGGAGCTGTGAACTAATCAAGCCATTCTGGCTGGCAATTTGGAATCACGCTCAAAGGGCTATAAAAGATTGCCTGCCCTTTGATCCAGCCATACCATTGCTGGGTTTGTACCCCAAAGAGATCATAGATAAACAAACTTGTACGAAAATATTTATAGTTGCGCTTTTTGTGGTGGCAACAAATTGGAAAAGGAGGGTATGTCCTTCAATTGGGGAATGGCTGAACAAACTGTGGTATATGTGGGTGATGGAATACTATTGTGCTAAAAGGAATAATAAACTGGAGGAGTTCCAGGCGAACTGGAGAGACCTCCGGGAACAGATGCAGAGCTAAAGGACACAGAGACTGATATACTGTGGTAAAATCGAATGTAATGGACCTCTGTACCAGCAGCAATACAGTAACCCAGGACAATTCTGAGGGATTTATGGTAAAGACGCTACCCACATTCTGAGGAAGGACTGCAGGAGAGGAAACATATAAGAAAAACAACTGCTTGAACGCATGGGTCGGGGTGGACATGATTGAGGGTGTGGAATCGAAACTACCACACCAATGCAACTACCAACAATTTGGAAATTGGTCTTGATCAAGGACACATGACAAAACTAGTGGAAATGTGCATTGGCCATGGGTGGGGGGAGTGCGGGGAGTGAAGGGGAAAGGAGGAGCATGAATCATGTAACCATGTTAAAAATGAATATTAATAAATGTTTGGGAAAAAAAGCCCATTGAAGAAAAAAAGTGGTAAAATACTTTTGCAAATCTTAAAGTGCTATATAAATACAAGATATTTTACAGATGAGGAAACTAAGGCCCAAAGAAGTTAAGTAATTTACCAAAATCAGGCAGGCAGTAAGTAGCAGTGTTGTATTTGGATCTAGGTTCACTGCCTCCAGATTCTAAACTCTTTCCATTGTATTTGCTTGCTTAATTGACTTCCTAACTTTTAGTTATTTATTCAGCTGTTTTTAAATAAGCTCTTACCTTTGAAACAAAATCTCAAGACTGATGAGTTTTCCTGCAAACCCATGACTATAATGGGAAGCAATGCTCTGAATAAGGAGAACTATGGCTCTTTGTTGTATAATTAAAACCTAAAAGATTCCTAGAAATATGAGCGCAACCTCAAACTAATGCATATGAAATAGGCTATTGCTAACTTGGTTTAATTAATAAGAAGTCACTTTTGGTGTTGACTCAAAAATAATTAACTTTTGAAAAATGAATGGATATGAAATTGAAAATTCAATGCAAAGGTGAATAGGGGAAAGATTCAGGAAATAGGTGGCTCTTCACAGAAGAACTGGAAAAGCAAGATTTTGAGCTACCCTTCTTATTCTTTGCAAATAACTTACAAATATTTATATTGTGCTTAAAGCTATGCAAAGCACTTTCCTCACATCAACCTGTGAGATAAGTAACATGAAGAACACTCAATTTAAGCCAAGAGGCATAGATTTAAATATAAATTCTGCTATTTGTTACCTATGTGACCTTGGGCAAGTCACTTCCACTTTCCCCTTCTATATAATGTGGAGGCTAGATAAGATAATGATGGTAGCTCACATCCACTTGACATATATTAGTTCATTTGATCTCTATAAGAACCCTATGAAGGAGATGCCAGGTATTAAGCAGAGGAGAAGAATTAAAGCCAGGTTCATTTAGAATGGGGATATTCAACCTCTAGTGATATGGAAAACCCACAACCTCCTGAGGCAGACCATTCCATTATTAAATAGCCCTCATTGTTAGGAAGTTTTCTGACTTTGCTTTTTTCTTTTGTAAATTTATATTTATATTATTTATATTTTACTCATAAAAATAAAATACTCCAGGGGGATAGCTTCCCTATGTAATATATAAAAAAGAGGAGTATGTACCCTAATGAAGGCATGTAGAATGGGATATATGGCTGCTTGTTTTGGTTTAGTCGTGTCCAGATCTACATGATTCCAAGGACTCTTTCCATGGGGTTTTCTTGTTAAAGTTCCTGGAGTGGTATGCCATTTCCTTCTCCAGTGTGTCATCATTTTACAGATGAGGAACTGAGGCAAAGTTTTTTTTTTGGGGGGGGGGGTTGTTTGTTTATTTGTTTTACTGGAAAACTTTTTAATTGTAGATGGAGCAGGACAGCTGGACAAAGTTTAGTAGGATTCCAATTTTGTTGGCAACATCCAAAGCATCACAGTTTGGAGCAAGGCAGATATAGGCCTTTTTTTCTCCATCAGGCCAGAGTAGTGTGTTGACCTTGACTAACATCCATGTCATGCAGCTTCTTTACCACCTGTTTGATCTGATGCCTGTTGGTCTTGATGTCCGCAGTGAAGACAAAGTCGTTGTCCTCAATCTTCTTCAGAACAGACTCAGAGGGTAAGGGAACTTAATGATGGCATAATGATCAAGCTTGTTTCTCTGAGGGGCACTTTTCTGAGGGTATTTTGGCTGCCTTTGTTGTCTTAAGTGTTTTTGGTCACTGGAAGGTGGGGGACTTTCAGATCTTCTTTTTTTGCCTATAGACACATAGCCAACACAGCCTTCAAGGCCTAGGACTTGGCTTTTGTCTTGGTGGAGACAACCACTTCCTTCTTTGACTTTGGCATCAGCTTAGAGGAAAACTGAGTCAAAGTTAAGTGACTTGGTAAGGTTTGTACAGCTAGGAGGCATCAGAGGTTGAATTTGAACTCAGTTCTTCCCAACTTCAGATCCAGTGCTCTATCCACTGCACCACCTAGTTGTCTCATCCCAGGCTTAACAGAAGACAACTAGATTCTCATATCTACTTCTATATTCAACCTGTTGCCTTTTGGTATTTAGTTTGAAGCAGAGGAAGGAAATTTGGCCTCACACATCATTGGAAAAGGGCAGATCCTTTTAATAGGCAAATAATATCTTAGTATTATTATGAAAATAGTTTTGATCTCACAAATACCCTGAAAAGTTCTCAAGGACCTGCAGGGCTCTGCAAACCACACTTTTGATATTTGGTGGTCTGGGAGACTTTTGACTTGTTTTCCTTTATTAATCTCTGTTTACAGTCTATCCTATAAATCAATTTCAAACTAACAAATGAGTAAGATCTTAGATTAACTAAAAATGTCTGTGATCAAACAACTGCTTGAACACATGGGCTGATGGGGATATTATTGGGGATGTAGACACTAAACAATAACTCTAGTCCAACTATCAATATGGAATTAGGTCTTGATCAATGATACATGTAAAACCCAGTGGAATTGTGCATTAGCTAAGGGGAGGGGGGATTAGGGGGATTTGGGGGAGAGGGAAAGAACATGAAATATGTAACTATGGGAAAATATTCAAAATAAAAATCAAATAAATAAATAAATAACGCTTTAAAAAATTATTTTTTTTATATTTATATGTTTGTTGGGAAAAAAAAGAAATGTTTGTGATCTCCCAGGGAAGAAGTCATTTATCTGCCACCTCCTCAAATGCTTTTCATTTTAGGCTGAATGTTTCTCTGACCAATTTCCTTAACTTCTACTCGTGTTACTACCATCAAGTACTACATCAAGAGTTAGTGTCCACTCATTTCTTTTATATAAAGACAACAGAATAATGGGAGTGAGCCCAAGAACAAAATGAAAGCAGTGTGTAAGATCAATCATCAGCTAGAATCAGATGATTCCAATCCCAGGAGGAAAGAGGGGGGGAAAAAAGGCTTTTCTGCTTCAATTCCTTCCCATTTGTGGAAAGAGGGAGAGATAGACATCACTAAAGTTCCTCAGTTGTAGGACTAGTGTGTCTTTGACTCAGACTCACAGGAGAAGTGTAATGTCACTAAGGGGCACTTGAGAAGAATTATTATAGGCAAATATCCTCATTGATCTCAGGAACTACATTTTAGCAGCTTGTCAAAGTCTCTCTTAATGAAATAACTAAGGGGACAAAACAGCATGAGGACCTTGTATCTTACCACATGGTAAGCCACCAAGATGGAGGCTGCCTCTAAACTTCCTGTGTTTTTCACCCAGAAGTCTTTGTGAAAAGTCCCATAGTCTCCCAGTCCCAAGAGGTCAATGCTACTGGATTCTCGAATGGTGTCTGCATGACAGAGCTAGGCTATACATTTATGGAGTCAAAATCAGATCTCTAAGATCCAGCTCCTTTGATTATATTATTGTTTATTTTTCAAGTGAAGAAGTGAAAATAAATGAAAAAACTAAGAAGAGGAAAAAAGGTTAAGTGATAGATACTCAGTTAGGTGGCTAAAGTGCCAGACTTAATAATCAAGAAGACTTAAGTGTGAATCCTGCCTCAAATACTTACTGTGTTTGATCCTGGAAAAGTCATTTAAATTTGCTCAACCTGAGTTTCTTCATCTGTAAAATGTGGATAGTAATATTAGTGTTCACCTACCAGAGTAATTGTAAAATTCAAATAAGAAACTGCATAAAGCAAAATTTGCAAACCTTAAAGATCCATAATAAATGCCAGTTCTAATATCTAAAATGAGAGGCAGAATTCAAACCAAGGTTGCCTAATCCTCTTAGCACTAGACCATACTCCTGGCTCCCAAGAACCATTGCTCAGCCTCAGTGTCTTTCCTGAGGTTCACTAAGATCCTTTGAATGCCTAATTAGAATCCTAGAACCCTCTCTTTCAACTCCTCCTGAACCCCTTTACCCCAATCTTGACTGGTTACAGAGAAACTATGCTAGGTCTATAAATACAAATAACATCTACTTAACATAGGCTAGAAAATGAGAAGGTGAAGTCAGAAGTGCCAGCAGCAATAATACACCAGCCATACATGTGGGATTCTCTTTGTTTGTCTCAGTCAAGCTATGAATTCCACTTCCAGGGTGGCACTTCTGATTGTCAGCTTCTGGAAG
Organism: Gracilinanus agilis; assembly: GCF_016433145.1. NCBI lineage: Eukaryota > Metazoa > Chordata > Mammalia > Didelphimorphia > Didelphidae > Gracilinanus > Gracilinanus agilis. The sequence continues at coordinate 325,179,021 of NC_058132.1, read as the reverse complement.
GTAAAACTCAACAAGGCTCCCTTACTCTTTCTGTTTGATCTAGTAATTATGGCATCAGTGACTGAAAACCTCTATGAAAAAGAGATTGAAAAAAAAAACATTGTGGCAAACTGTGCCAAGGTTCAGTGCTTTACAAAATTCTCCAAACATGCCTTACCCTGGGCTAATCATTTTTCCCCACTTTAAATAAATTCTAAATCAGCTATATGTATCTGTGAATCTCTTATGGGAGGGACTACTTTCCTGACATCATATACATATGCGACCAGGGAGTTTTAAAGGCTTTCAAATATAGTATAGCTTACAAACCCAGACCTGTAAAGTGCCATTAAGTGGCATATGTCCTTTGTTTACACAGGCTTTCCCAGCTTAAGAATCCTTCACTCAAAAGGGGATATACAAAATTTAGGGGATTACTAATTAGAAACCTCTAAGGAAACCACTCCCAAAAATGCTTTTTTTTTAATGGTATACACATATATTTATACCATATTATATATTATATATTATGGTTATAAATTACATATTAGACAACACACATTAAAGTAATAAAGTTGATAAAAGTTGACTTCAATGTTATCATAGTCAAGGATTTTTTCTAATATTTATTTATTTATTTATTTGTTTTTTAATGTTTTTCCATGATTACATGATTCATGTTCTCCCTCCCCTCTTCCCTCCCTGTCTCCAGGAACTGACAAGCAATTCTACTAGGTTATACATGTATAATCACTCAACACCTATTTCCATATGATTCATTTTTAATGGAGTAATCTTTTAAAACCAAAACTTCAAATCCTATATCCATTAGTGATCAATCTTATGTTTTTCTTCTGTGTTTCTACTCCCACAGTTCTTTCTCTCAAGTCCCTCAGAATTGTCCTGGATCATTACATTGCTACTAGTAGCAAAGTTTATTACATTTGATCATCCCACAACATTTCCATTTCTGTGTACAATGTTCTCCTGGTTCTGCTCATTTCACTCCACATCAATTCATGAGGTCTTTCTAGTTCATATAAAAATCAAGCAGTTCATCATTCCTTATAGAACAAAAGAATTCCATCACCATCATATAACATAATTTGTTCAGCCATTCCCCAATCAAGGGATACCTCCTCATTTTCTAATTTTTTGCCACCACAAAGAGTGATGCTATGACTATTTCTGAACAACCATTTTTTATTATCTCTTTGGGGCAAAAAGTGCCGTTTAAGAGGCAGCTAGGAGGTTCAGTGGAAGAGAGTCAGGCCTGGAGACAGGAAGTCCTGAGTTCAAATTTGGCTTCAGACACTCCCTAGCTGAGTGACCCACAGGCAAGTCACTTAACCCCAATTTCCTAGCTCTTACTGTTCTTCTGCCCTGGAACCAATACCTAGTAATAATTCAAAGACAAGATAGGGGTTGGATTTTGGGGGTTTTTTAAGTGCTATTTTAATTTGTCCTTTCAAATGCAGTGAGCAAAGTACTGCAATAAGAAAACAGTAGATCTGGGGTCACATTTCTAATCAGCCACTGGATAACCTTGGGCAAATCATATCACCTTTGTGGAATTCATTTCTTCAGCTATAAAGAGGATTGAACCAGATAAATCAATATCTTTTGAAACTCTAGTTCCTAAAATTCTAGGGTTCATCTATTGGTAGAGGATTAGGTTAGATGATCTTGTACATCTCTTTAATTATGGGATTCTATGAATTGATGAGCCAGATTCCCTGCCAAAATATTGGGCCCATTAGGAAACTTCTTGATTCTCCCTCCTTATCACATTCTAGATTTTTCTTTGCTGCATTTAAAATCCAGTGTCCTTTCTGCTTCTAGAAGCAAATACTCAAATGGAAGAATTACCTCACCAGCATCTTTTTTAGATGGGTAGCTCTAAGAATTCTTCCAATTCTAAGCTTCTATGACCTGGAGGTGATTTAGGTATCTCATACAAAAGAATATTTAACTTCAACAAATATTTATTAATTCTTTTCAGACAATTGTAATGGGGTTGAGGCAACTAAAAAGTAATAAAATTCTTGCCCCGTGGAGTTTAGTAAAGGGATATGAAGTATTTGAAAAAATGATTGCAAGCACAGTGATGATGCATGATAACTGCAAACCAAGATGATTTTCATGGGGAAGAGAGATAGGAGGAGAAGGGGTAAATAGCTTTATTGACTACTGGGATCCAGAATATTTTAATGGAAAATGTTCCAACATTTGGCCAAGGCCTTAAGGAACAGGTAAGACTTCAATAGTCAGAGATTGATTAGAGTGGGGGACAGACGGACAGTGGACATTTCAGGCAGAGATAGTATGAGCAAAGACATGGAAGGGACAATACAAGAGCTAAGCAGATAAATGGCTAATTAAATTAAAACTAATTAAATTAATTAAACATGCTAGCTTGGCTATAGTAGGATTGACCAGTGTGAGATAAGGGTTGAAATCTTGAGTGGCATCTGACTATGGAGAGAGAGTGTTGAATACCAAATTGAGAAGTTTTACATATATTTGACAAATAATAGTGAGCCATAAAAAGTTTTGAACAGAAAAAGTAACTTTAATACATGACAGTAACTATATTGTCTGTAAAACAAAATTCTACTTAACAACCCATTTCCATTACAAATTGGGCTATTAGGGCAGCCAGAGGAGAAGATGTGAATTCATATCTTGCTTCAGATACTTCCCAGATGTGTCATCCTTAACAAGTCACTTAATCTTTCTCAGCCTTAGGTTCCTAACCTACAAAATTAGGATAATAATAATAGCAACTCTATCACAGGACTGTGATGAAGATCAAATGAGATGAAATATACAAACCTTTACAATTCTTAAAGAGCAATATAAATGTTCATTATTATTGTGGCAAGCAAAAGACGAAATGACTGAGGAAACAAAGGTTTGATCTTCTGAACATAGCAATTTATTAAGCAATGCATGGCAATTGTCCAACAAATCAGGATGAGGCCCCTTCCTCAACTTAGAGCTAGACCCCAAATGCAAGGGGAGACAGACTTTTATACATTATAAACAATTAAATATTACCAATTATTAAAAGGAAACAATACAACATTAAGTCATCAAATTTCTAATTGGAAGAAAGGTTAGGGACTTTCCAAGTTGGGAAGAGGAACATGAACAGGTCTAATTCCCTGAATTCAGAGAGGTATCTCACTCTTCCCAAGTATTTGTATACAATTAAAGGAATATGGAAGTAATAATCGATTCATTAGTATGGGACCATTTTTCAGATAAAACACAGGGGATGCTTGAGATGCGCAATTGTGAGAAAACTCCTGGTATCAGTCTTGAGATTTAACTGAGTTTCCAGTCATCATAAACCAGGTTCTTAGTTAAGAGTCTTTAAACAACAGGTACAGGTAGTTCAGTTTCCTCCCAATGGAGAGCTGGGTTCAAATGGTACAATAAGGTTTCCTCTCAATTCCCACAACTGAATAGTTTTCTCACAAGACAGATATGGACCAGACCCACAATTGAATCAGAAGGGAACTAAGCTAGATCTAAAATTGAGTCATGAGATGGAGTTAGTATGGTCCACTCAAGAACTTCAATTCCCACCACACTTGCTACCTGAATACACTCAACTCCCTCAATCTTCCTCAATATGATCACATAAGCACTGGGAAATAGGGAATCATATAAAAATCAGAGAGTGTTTTGGGGAGATACAACATCAGGACTATAGAACCACATAACTTCATGTTGGAAGTCAGAGACATTCAGTCAAACCCATTTACAAGCAAGTCTTGTTGGTGCCATTCCCTACCTGTCCTAATGAGCATGATCCAGCTCATGGGCTTTATCTGTGATGTATGACTATCACAACTGCTAAGCAGAAGGTACATTTTTCAAATATTTTGACAACTATTTCAGTGTAAGTTGTTTTCCTTCATAATCCTATGCATCTTACTTCATGCATTTAAGGACATGATTCTGAGATGGGGTTCACAGGCTTTATCAGATTGCCAAAAGGGACCATGACATGAAAATGGTTTCGAACTCTTAATCAAGTCCAACTCCTTCATTTTATAGATGAGGAAACCTAGACCCAGGGAGCTGAAATGACTCATCCATGGTTACATAGTCAATAAGTGCCAGAACTAGGATTTGGACTTGGGACCTCAGACTCAGAATTCAAGACTCTTTTCTGCTGTGCCAGGTGATTCAGCCCATCAATGGGAAGCCTAGACATTTAGACCACTAAGTAGCCCTCCATGACATCTAGAGGTATTTTACCTGAAATGCAAACCTAATCCTGAGCAGGAATTAAACCCACCATTTCCCAGCCTTGTCAGCTCACATGACATACATGCAGATATTTTATTCACTGCTGTCCCCCTCACTAGGGCTAGCCATCTGTGGAGAATGTACCTACAGCTACCTGCAGCCCACAGTGAAGTGAATTAGCATGAGGAGAGAGGGATTATGACATAAGCAATGAACTCAGTCTTACCATGTAAATGCCAGTCTGTGCCTTGGCCTCTTACTTGTATCAGTAGGTCATGAGAGCAAACAGCTGGTCTTTTTAGAGATAGAGAGTGTTGTCAGATAGACATTGGGGCTTAGGAAGGGGGTGACACTGGGAATTTCATGAAGCATGGAGCAATCCTATAAGGATAGAGATATCACGGAGGAGCCAATGTGCATATTGTCTCCGTGTTGTCCATGGGAGAGAATCATTCCTAAAAAATGTATGTGCCGAAGTATGAAGTTCCTTTTCACTACAGAGAGAAATTGCTCTTGCTTCCCCTGCCCATATGACGAAGACGCCGCTTACCAGTTCTGCCACTGTACCTGTTCAGACTATCCCAATTGCCATTGGTGCTGCTGTGCCTGTGCCAATGACCCAGTCTGCAAGTGCTGCTGCGTTTGTCCCCGGGGCACATCTTCCTTCCGCTTCTATCCATGCCACCTTGGCCAAAAGAAAAAGCTCTCCAAAAAAGAACAGTAAGTACCCTAGGGATGTATGAACTGATGCCTTCATGACTTGTTGAGGTTAGCCCCATCCCGGTCAGTTCAACCAGAATTTGTTTAAAAAACAACTTACTTCCCTAGCAAACCAGAGCCTACCAGGACTCTTTTGCTCCTCCGAAATCACGACATTTACTTTCTATGCCACTTATTGGCCAGTGTGTGACTTTTTCAGGTCTTTCCTGATCCTTTAAGGTCCAGCTCTGTTTCCTTTCCCTCTAGGAAGTCTTCCTAGACAATCCAGACCTATAGCTGTTATCTCCTTCAGGAGAGACTCAGACTTTTAAGCTAGAAAGGACTTAAAGGTTGACTAGTCCAAACCTCACATTTTACATATAGGTAAAGAAAGGTCCATAAAGACATGCTCAAGGTCATGCAAAAAAATGAACAGTAAGGCAGACAACCAAACCCAACTCTAACTCTAAATCTACCACTCTAAGCATTGTACAACTCTGGTATACTTCTCATTTCATAGGATCATCAGATTTAGACATGGAAGGAAACTAAAAGGTTAAGTCATGTCATTTTCACCTATTTTATAGATGAGGAAATTGAGGCCCAAGGTAATACAGAGATTCCCTGGTAAAGATTTGAGCCCAGGTCCTCTGCTTCTAAATTCATTAGTACTTAATCATCCCACCAGCAGCATCTGCTGTGCTCTCATCTTGTAATGTAGTTGGATTTTTTTTGTTTATTTACATTTTGTCTTTTCAGCTCAAATATACGCTGCTTTGAAGGCAAATATAATGCCTTAGATTTCTTTGTATTCCCTATAGCACCAAGACGATATCTCATATGCTATAAGTACTAAATAGTTAGTGTTTTAAGTATTTTTACTTAATTTTTGAAAATTAAGTCTATCCTGCTTTGTGACATCAAAGCAAAACAACATTACTAGGAGCAGTTAGTATCAAAAAAAAAGTCTGAAATGGTTAAGAGAAACATTTTTGGATGGCCAAAGTTTGTATTTAAAATTGTCCAAATGATCTTAGGAGATATAAAACTGCAGATGGGCATGCAAGATAATGTAAGAGGAAGAACCATGGACAGACTATGTGGGTTTAAGCTACAACTCTTGACTCTTAGCCAAATGCATAACCTTGGCCAAGATAACTTCTCTGCACTCTAGTTCCCTCGTTTCTAAGATAAGAAGGTTGAACTAGATGAATCCTAAAGTTTTATTATGTTTCTTTTCATAATAGACTAATATACTGACTCAATTCCCCTACCACTTTCCTTATCCCAGAGACCATGTGTGATTCTTACTTACCCAGCAAAAGGGACAAAGAAGATCCATTCCCATATAGGCCTTTGCAGACCTCTTCACCTTATACAACTTCATAATTTTTCATTCCTCCACCCATAATATTAAAGAATAAATCAACACTGTTCATCTCAGGGAAGAGGAAGCAAAGTATACGTCTACCCTTTTAAATTTATCCACACTAGAAACTTGAAAAGGACAGGTCTGTCTTCATAGAAAGAGAAGAAAGTACCTGTAATACTACTACCCTGTGACTGATTCATTTATAGGCCCACATATCAACTATTTTCTGAATGAACAGAGTATTAAGGGCACTTAGAGTAACTCAGAGTATTAAGAGGAGTTGTATCTTGGAGGACTGATCCAAAAATCTAATGGCAGGGTTTCTAAAATTAGGGTGGGATTTTATTTATAATGTATTAATGATATTGAGGAACAATATTATGTATTAATGCATTAACGATATTAAAGAATAATTCTAATTGATGGTTTTGAAGAATAACATTATGGATGGGGTGGTGCCTGTATTGTTCTCTAATTGTTAGGCACATGATTCTCTCCACCTAAATTTTAAATTTTTTGGTGTTAACTACTGTGCCTAGTATGGTATTTTTAGATTATTAAGCACTCAGTAAATTCTGTCATCACCATTCTCCAAACATTCTTGTTTGCTGATGACATTGTGTTAATGAAACCATAGGGCCATCTCACTGAGATTTCATGGACATTTAAAAGAAATTAAATTTAAAAAAAAAAAAGAAATTAACACACAGAAAAAAAAAACAAATGAATAAATTTCCCTTTTCTGTCATATGCCAATTTGATAGATGTGAGATAGTACCTCCAAGTTGTTTCAATCTGCATTTCTCTAATCAATAGTGATTTGAAGAATGTTTTCCTATGACAATATGTAGCTTTGATTTCTTCATCTGAAAACTGCCTATTCATATCCTTTGGCTATTTATCAACTGGGAAATGACTTGTAATCTTATAAAACTGACTCCGTTTTCTATATATTTGAGAAATGAAGTCTTTGTCAGAGACATTTGCTATAAAAATTTCTCCTAGTTTTGTTTTTCTTCTAATCTTGACTGCACTGGTTTTGTTTGTTCAAATTTTTTTAAATTTAGTATAATCAAAATTAACTGCTTTAGTTCTCTTAATGCTCTCTATCTCTTGTTTGATCGTAAATTCTTCCCTTAACGATAGATCTGACAAGTAAACTATTTTATGCTTTCCTGATTTGCTTATAGTAGCATACTTTGTCTAAATCATGTCCCTATTTTGACCTTACTTTGGTATATAGTGTAACATATTGGTCTACAACTAGTTTCTTCCATATTGTTTTACAATTTTCCTAGTAGTTCTTGTCAAATAGTGAGTTCTTGTCTTAAAATCTTGGATCTTTGGGCTTACCAAACATTCTAGATTACTATGGTCATATTCTACAGTGTATCGTGTACCAAATCTACTCCACTGATCCACCACTCTATTTCTTAGCCAGTACTCTTATTGTTTTGATGTTTAACACATTACTGTACAATATGTGGTCTGGTATGGCTAAGCAAACTTCATTCACATTCTTTTTCCATTAATTCCCTTAATATTCTTGATCGTTTGTTCTTCAAGATCAACTTTGCTATTATTTTTATTTGCTCTATGAAATAATTGTTGGTAGTTTGGTGTGGTATTGAACAAAAAATTGGATTAAATTTTGATTTTTATTATATTGACTCAGTCTACCCATGAGCAATAAATGTCTTTCCAGTTATTTATATCTCTATTTGTGTGAAAAAATGTTTTGTAATTGTGTTCATATAGTTACTAGGTTTGTCTTGGCAGTTAGGACCCCAGGTCCATCTAAAAATATTTGCAATGGAATTTCTCTATCTCTTACTGCTATTCTTTGTTGGTAATATATAGGAATGCTAATGACTCATGTGGGTTTATTTTATATCCTGCAACTTTCCTAAGGTCGTTAATTATTTCAATTAGTTTTTTAATTGATTCATTGGGGTTCTCTAAGCATACCATTATATTATTTGCAAAGAATGATAGTTTTGTTTCCTCATTTCCTATTTAATTCCTTCAATTTCTTTTTCTTCTCTTGTTATAGCTAGTTTTTCTAGTAAAATATTGAATAATAAAGGCGATAATGGGTATCCTTGCTTTACCTCTGGTCTTTTTTGGGAAGACTTCTAGCTCATCTCCAATACAAAAAATGCTTGCTAATGGGTTTAAATCCTGCTTATCATTTTTAGGAAAGCTCCATTTATTCCTATGCTCTCTTTGTTTTTAAATTAATTATTTATTACATTATAATACTCAGTTAACTCCTTCTGTCCCCTCAGTAGAGAAGGCATTATTTGACTATGTTTTTTATCAGTTCTTTTACTAGTGCTTTTTATTTTTATTTTTACTTTAAATCCTTAACTTCTGTGTATTGGCTCCTAGGTGGAAGAGTGGTAAGGGTGGGCAGTGGGTGGGAGTCAAGTGACTAGCCCAGGGTCACACAGCTAGGAAATGTCTGAAGGCTGGATTTGAACATAGGACCTCCCATCTCTAGGCCTGACTCAATCCACTGAGCTACGAAGCTGCCCCTCCTAGTGCTTTTTAATAGAAATGTCAAAAACTTTTTCTGAATCTATTGAGATAATCAAATTATTTCTGTTGTTTTTAATTGATATAGTTAATTATGCTGATAGTTTTCCTAATATTGAACCAAGCCTGCCTTCTTGATATAAATCCCCCTTGACCATAGTCCATGATCCTTGTGATCTATTCCTGATTCCTTTGCAAATACCTTATTAAAATTTTTGAATCAATATTCTTTAGAAAAATTGATTCTCTGTTTTTGCTCTTCCTATTGAGTATCAACACTATATCTGTATTTTAAAAGGAATTATACTTTTTTTCTTTGCTTGTTTCTAAATAGTTTGAATCTTATTGGAATTTTTTATTTAAATATTTGGTAGAACTCACTTATGAATCCATCTGGCCTTGAGGAATTTTTCTTAGGAATTTTATTGCTGGGTTTTTTAATTTTATTTTTCTGAAATGGAGTTATTTAAGCATTTTATTTTATCTTCTGTTAAACTGGACAATTTATATTTTTGTAAATTTTTATTTATTTTGCTTAGATTGTCAGATTTATTGGCATAAATTTGGGCAAAATAGCACCTAATAATTGCTTGGATTTCCCTTTTGTTGGTGCTAAGTTTAATCTTTTCACTTTTTTATACTGGTAACTTGGTTTTCTTATTCTTTTTTTTAATCAAATTAACCAATGGTTTATCCATTTTTTTTTCATGAAATCAGCTGCTTTGTTAGTTCAATATTTTCCCTACTTTTGATTGTATTAATTTCTCCTTTGAATTTTCAGGATTTTCACTTTGGAGTTTAATTGGGAATTTTTAAATTAATTTTTTTCTAGTTTTGTTTTTTTAGTTGTAGGCCCAACACACTGACCTGCAGTTTTTCTATTTTATTTATTTATTTTGAGATATAAATTTTCCCCTAATTTGGCTGTATTCCATAAATTTTGGTATGTTGTTTTATTGTTGTTCTCTTTAAAGAAATAATCGGTTGTTTCTATGCTTTTTTCTTTGAACCACTCGTTCTTTAAGATTAGAATATTTAATTTCAAATTAATTTTTAAGCTAGGCTTTCAAGACCCTTTATTGAATGTAATTTTTATTGCATAATTGTCTGAAAAGGATGCATTTGATACTTCAGCGTTTCTGCATTTGGTTGTAAGGCTTTTGTGCTTTAATACATGGTCAGTCTTTATGTAGATGCCATGTACTAGCAAGAAAAAGTTACATTCCTTTCTATTACTATTCAATGTTTTTCCAGAGATCCATCATATCTAACGTTTTGAAAATTCTGTTCACCCCCTTAACAATCTTTCTTGTTTATCTTTTGGTTAGGTCTATCTAGTTCTGAGAGGGGAAGTTCATGTCCCCTAGTTAATATAGTTTTACTGTCTATATCCTCCCCAAACTCATTTAACTTCTTTTAAAAATTTAGATACTAGCATCTCATACCCTGTACCAAGATAAATTCGGATTGGGTAAATGACTTAAATATAAAGAAGGAAACTATAAGTAAATTAAGTGAACATAGAATAGTATATCTGTCAGATTTATGGGAAAGGAAAAAATTTGAGACCAAGCAAGAGATAGAGAATATTACAAAATATAAAATGAATTTTGATTACATTAAATTAAAAAAGATTTTGTACAAACAAAAACAATACAACCAAAATTAGAAGGGAAGCAACAAATTGGGGGAAAATTTTTTTTATAACAAAAACCTCTGACAAAGGTCACATTTCTCAAATATATGAGGAGCTAAATCAATTGTACAAAAAATCAAGCCATTCCCCAGTTGATAAACAAGCATATGGGACATGAATAAGCAGTTCTCAAATAAAGAAATCAAAACTATCAGTCTCTCATAATTAGAGAAATGAAAATCAAAACAACTCTGAGGTACCACTTTATACCTAGCAGATTAGCCAATATGACAGTAAGAGGGGATATGGCAAATTTGAGACACTAATTGTAATAAATCCCATCCTTACATAATACATTGCTGGTGGAGTTGTGAATTGATCCAACTATTCTGGAAGGCAATTTGGAACTATGCTCAAAGGGCTTTAAAAGACTACCTACCCTTTGATCCAGCCATAGCACTACTGGGTTTGTACCCCAAAGAGATAATAAGGAAAAAGACTTGTATAAATATATATATATATATATATATATATATATATCTGCGCTCTTTGTGGTGGCAAAAAATTGGAAAATGAAGGGGTGTCCACCAATTGGGAAATGGCTGAACAAATTATGGTAACTGATAGTGAAGGAATACTGTTGTGCTCAAAGGAATAATGAACTGAAGGAATCCCATGTGGACTGGAAAGACCTCCAGGAATTGATGCAGAGTGAAAGGAGCAGAGCCAGGAGAACATTGTACACAGAGACTGATACACTGTGGCACAATCGAATGCAATGGACTTCTCTACTAGCAGCAATGCAATGACCCAGGACCAATTTGAGGGACTTATGAGAAAGAACACTATTCACATTGAAAGAACTGTGGGAGTAGAAACACAGAAGAAAAACATATGATTGATCACATGGTTTGATGTGGGATGACTTTAAATGATCACTCTATTGCAAATATTAATAATATGGAAATAGGTTTTGAACAATGATACATGTATAATCCAGTGTAATTATTTATTGGCTCCAGGGGAAAGGAGGGAGAGAAGGGGAGAGGAAAGAACAAGAATCATGTAACCATGGAAAAAATATTCTAAAATAATTAATTAAATATTTTTTTTAGAAAAGAATTTGGATACTATGCCATTTGAAGTCTATATATTTAATATTGATATTACTTCATTGTCTATGGTGCCTCTTATGAAACCATAATTTCCTTCCTTAGCTCTTTTAATTAGACCTATTTTTATTTTTGCTTATCTGAGATCATGATTGCTGCCCCTGCTTTTTTTTACTTTAGCTGAAGCATAATAGATTCTTTTTTTAAAAACCATTACCTTCTGCCTTAGAATCAATACTATGTATTGGTTCCAAGGCAGAAAAGTGGTAAGGCTAGGCAATGGGAGTTAAGTGACTTGCTCAGAGTCACACAGTAAGTGTCTGAGGCCAGATTTGAACCTAGGAATCTCTCATCTCTAAGCCTGGTGCTCAATCCACTGACCTACCCAGCTACCCCACACATAATAGATTCTGCTCCAGCCCCTTACTTTTATTCTTTTATGTATTGTTTCCCTGTTTAAAAACTGTTTAAACAGTATATTGTATCAACTCTGATAGCTTCTGTCTTATAGGTAAGTTCATCCCATTTACATTCAAAATTATGATGACTCTGTGTTTCAGTTCATCTTATTTTTCCTCTGTTTATCCCTTTCTCTCTTTCCTTTCAGCCTTTCCCTATTCACAAATGTTTTGTTTCTGATCATCACTTCCCTCAAATCTCCCTCACTTCTATCAGTCCTCCCCAACTTCTCTTATTCCCTTTCCCCTCCTACTTTCCTACAGGGTAAGATAGATTTCTATACCAGAGTGTGGATATTATTCCTTCTTTGGGCCAATTCCAAAGTAAAGAAAACTCCAACATCCTCTTCATCTTCCCCTCCATTGTAGTTACAATTTTGTGCCTCTTAATTTGATCTAACTTACGCCCTCTTCTGTCTCTTTTCCTCTTATCTCAATGCATTCTTCTTTTTCCTTAATTTTGGTTTGGGGAATATTATCCTATCATATTCAACTTAGTCCTGTGTCCTTTGTATATGTTTATACCTTTTAATTGCCCTGATAATGAAAAAGTTCTTAACAGTTACAAACATCATCTTCCCGTGTAAGAATGTAAACATTTTGATCTTATTAGAATCCTTGTTTTCTCTTTCCTATTTACCTTTTTATGCTTCTCTTGGGTTTTATATTTGAACATCACATTTTTCTGTTCAGTTCTGGTCTTCTCATCAGGTATGCTTAAATTCCTCAATTTCATTAATATTTTTTCATATATATGTACATATATATATTTTTTTCTGGTTAGATAATTCTTTTTTGTAATCCTAGCTCATTTGCCTTCTTGAATATCCTATACTAAGGCCTCTAATCTTTAATGTAAAAGCTACTAGTGAAACATGTGAGTTTTGACTTTGAATCTTTAATGTAGAAGCTACTAGTGAAACATGTGAGTTTTGACCACTAAAAGGTTGGTGAAATCAAAACCCTATTAGAGCTGTTTTCTCCCAGGCACAGAGGACAAGATGGCTATCCTCAGGCCTGGAGCTCTCAAAAATGCAATCTAACTGCTGTGGTCTTGATGATAAAAAGGTTTAATCATTTAAACAACCAGGATTTGGTGAGGATGGCGGGCTAGGGAAATCCCTAGGCTAATGAACTAAATTTCACCCACCTCTATGAGACTTTCACAAGTCTCTCTTTTTCTTGAAAGCTATCTCACGACCTTCCTGACTGCTCTAAGTTCCCCCCCAAATTTCCTGTTCTAGCTGCCCTTGTTTTAGCCTCTCCAAATCAGTTCTTGATAAAGGTAGCAGAGCTAGTTGGCTGGATCAAGGGTTTTGGTGACCAAAATGGCCTGATTACCAAGATGCAAGCTAAGCCTGTGGAGGTACTGTAACAGTTCAGGTCAGTCAAACTGGCTTTCTCTCTTCCAAGTATTTCAAATAGAAGTTACTCAAATCAGGAAAATGCTGGCAGGAATACCTCAGAAAAGACAGGAACCAAAAAGAGTACACAGGGCAATCCCAAGCAGGATCCAAGGAGACCAAAGTCTAAAAGCTGTGAACTCTTTCACTACTCCCAAAGTTCTTCCCCCAGGGATGGAAGTTCAACTCCTTCACATGCCTCTCTCAGAATTCTGAGAGTCAAACCCATGAACATTCTTTCCCTGCCACTGCAGGCAAAATCCTCTATTTTCACTCTGCCACACATCACATTTTCCTTTATCTTTTATTCCTTTCTTTGACTAGGTCCTATGTCATGCTGTGTATAGCTCCATAGTATTTGAACTGTTTCTGGCTGCTTGCAACATTTTCTTCTTGTCCTGGGAGCTTTGGAATATGGCTATAACATTTCTCAGAATTTATATTTAGAGGTCTCTTTCAGGAGGTGATAATGGATTCTTTCAGTGTATGTTTCCCCCTCTTGTTCAAGAATATCAGGACAATTTTCCATGATAAGTTCTTGTAATATGATGTTTAGGGTCTCTTTTTTTTCATGGTCTTCAAGTAGTTCAGTATTTCTTAGATTATCTCTCCTGAGTTTATATTTCATGTCAGTTGTTTTTCCCTTGAGTTATTTATGTTTTCTCCTATTTTCATTGTTTTGATTTTGTTTTATTGTTTCTTGATATCTTATGGAGTCATTAACGTCCACTTGATCAACTCTAATTTTTAGGAAATTATTTTCTTCATTGAGCTTGTGTACCTCCCTTTCCATCTGGCCAATTCTGAGTTTTAGGAAGTTGTTTTTTTTTCAGTGAATTTTTTACTATCTTGTACCAATGTGTTGGTTCTTTTTTCATGATTTTTTTGCATCACTCCCATTTCTATCTTTTCCAGGAATTCTTCTTGAGCCTGACACCATTTCTCATTTTCCTTTGAAGCTTCACAAGTAGTTGTTTTGGTATTATTTTCATCTTCTGAGTTTGTGTTTTGTTCTTCCCTATCACTAAGGTAACTCTTTGGTCAGGTTTTTTCTTTGTTTTTTGCTCACTTTTCCAGATTATTCTATGATTTTTGCCTACCTATATGCTAAAGTTTGACTCTGTTCCTGGGGTGGCAGGGGCACTGTCCCAAGCTTCTTATGCTGGGGCTTGCTCTGATGTGGCTGCCTTAGGGGTGGTCAGCCTGCATTGTTTTGGGGAGACTTACAGCTGTTTGTCTGGATCCTGTTTATACTGGATTATGCTAGATCATGCTCCTCTCCCAACCTCATAAACACTACCTATTCTGGATTGTGCTCCCCTCTTACACTACTAAGACAAATCTTTCTTGCTAAACACCTTGTGTTGTCTTGAATTGGAAAACTGTTTTTACCCCATCATTTGTTAGATTTACCAAACCAGATTTCATTTTGAGGAGTCTTTAATAGTTGTTCAGAGGTGAATTTGGGTATTTCTTATATCAACTTCCTGGGATAACTCTAACTCAGTGATTCCCAAAGTGGGTGCCACCACCCCCTGGTGGGTGCTGCAGCAATCCAGGGGGAGCAGTGATGACCACAGGTGCATTTATCTTTCCTATTAATTGCTATTAAAATTTTTAAAAAATTAATTTCCAGGCGGCTAAGTAATATTTTTTCTGGAAAGGGGGCAGTAGGCCAAAAAATTTTGGGAACCATTGCTCTAACTGCTAACTATTATGGCAAACTACCTATATCTAGTACTTAATTATGATGTCTTTGTTTCCAGAGTCTTCTGCTAAACTTCTAATTTCCTTATGGTTCATGTGCAAATAAGTTATTAGCAGACATTTTAAAATGTTCTAATTGCTCCAATACAAATAAATACTGTCATAACAATCAGAAAATATATAACAACAGAAAAAAATCTGAACCCATTCGACCGTCTATTGAGTATCTTCTCTTCAGTCAATTAGACCTATCAGGCAGAATTAGGACTAGTGATTAGAAGCCTTGGGGAGAATTTAGAAGAACTCTCAAGAGAAAATTATTTTTCCATTTCTTTTATCCAATTAACAAGCTCTCCTAATCTTGCTTCCCCCTCAACATTGAAAAAAAGAAAACAAAACAAAATCCTAATAAGAAATATGCATAGTAAAGCAAAATACATCCCCACATTGTCCATGTAAAAGTGTATATCTTATTCTGGTTTTAAGTATATCATCTCTTGTCAGTATTCTTTTTCACTGGTCTTCCAGAATCATGGGGAATAGTTTACATTCTTATAAATTTGAATCAAGTCTTTATATATATTAGGAATAATTTATAAAAAATAAAACAACTTGTTGCAAAGATGTTTTTCCTAGTTGTTGCTTTTCTGATCTTAGTTACTTACATTCAACTCATATTCTTTTTAATATCTTAATTTTATTTTTCTAATTTTTTCAAATCAAACTTCTCTCCCTCCCACTGTTGCCAATTAAAAAGAAAAAAGACTCTTAACATATGTAGAGAAGCAAAGCAAATTCCCACATTGACCATATCCAAAAATATATATATTTCAATCTGCATCCTGAGATCCTGAGTCCTTCCTCTTTCAGGAAGTAGGTAGCATGTTCCATCACAGTTCCTTTGGTATCATAGTTTGTCATTTCTATGGTCAATTTTCTGCCCCTCCTTTATATAGAAGAATATGGTGAGGTAGAGGAGTATATTCAGCACAGTGATCTAGATTTGATGCATTCTGCATCTATTCCCCTGGTCTTCTACTCTTTCCATCTCACAGAACCCATTCGCAGATTTTTGTCCTTTTATTCTTTTCCTTCTAAGTCCCTCTCAGTGATCCACCATCCCTGGTTGGAGTTTGTTTTTCTTAGGATTTATCTCTTCTTTAATCTATGTACTCTTTCATTCACTATTGTCCTTTCTCCTCTTTCCCTCCTGTTTTTCTGATGAGTTGAATGAATTTCCTCACTAATTGCATGTGTGTTTGTGTGTGTGTGTATTCTTGTCTCCTTTGATTTCCTCCTTTGATTGGGTCAGATGAAAGTGATATAAAATGTCAACTGATCTTTCTGCTCCTTCCTCCTTGTTTATATAATCTTTTATTTGCATACACAAGTTATGTGAGATAGTTTCCCCCACACTTCCTCTCCTTTTACTTCCCTTGTATATTCCTTTTTCCCCGTTCTTTCTTCTTTTAAGATCACAAAAACAAAACAAAATACAACCACTCCCAAGCCTTCTGTCTTATTAGACTCCCTCTGTGACCCTTGATGATGGCAGGATTCTCAGGAGATACATGTATCAGCTCCACATATCAATGTGGAAAGAGTTCATTCTCATTTAGTTCCTTTTAGGATTCCTTGCTTATATTTTGTGTGTTTTTGTTTTGTTTTGGTTTTTGGTTTGGGGGTGGCTTTTTGTCCTTCTTGACTCCTATGTTTGTATTTCAAAGTTTCTGAACAGCTCTAGTCTTCTTATCAAGAATTCTTAGAAGTCTCTTATTTCATACATGATCTGTTTTCCTCCTGTAGGATAATAGTACGTTTTTCTGGATAAATTATCCTTGATCTTTGCCCTTTTGCCTTCTGAAATATTGTAATATTATAAGCTTTCTAGTTCTATTTTTTAACCCCTTACCTTCCATCTTGGAGTCGATACTGTGTATTGGTTCCAAGGCAGAAGAGTGGTAAGGGTAGGGATTGGGGGTCAAGTGACTTGCCCAGGGTCACACAGCTGGGTCAGAGTCACACAGCTGGGGAAGTGTCTGAGGTCAGTTTTGAACCTAGGACCTAGCTTTCTAGTTCTTAATAATGTTAACTGCTAAATCTTGTATGATTCTGACCGTGACTCTTGGTATTAAATTCTTTCTTTCTGACTATTTGAAGTATTTTTTCTTAGACCTGGAAGCTTTATTGAAGTATAAATTATATGACCACTACATGCCTAACACACTGTGCATGAAGTACTTAGGGAGGTATGAAAAAATGGTGACCAGTTCAAGCCAGAAAATAAACAAACCAAAATTTCAAAGCCTGCTTAGAAGTTTCTGTTCTTCTCACTTATTTGGTTAATATAAGTTTGTGCCCTAGAACCTACTAGGTTACTATTACAAAGATGGTTTGGAAAATGAGGAGAAATCCATATAGCTCAATAAGTAGCACTTCAGTAATGAAATCATAGGTTTATTGAGACAAGAGAGTATAAGATGAGATGAGAGAATAGTGATTTCAGTTTAGGGGTGGAAAAGAGAGTGTTCATGAAGGTGATTAGATGAAAATACATTGTCAAAAGTTAAGTTGGAGCCAAAACATGGAGAACATTGAATGCCAAGTTCATTCAATGAACTTATTCATACTTAAAGGAATAAAAGAGTAGGGAGAACCACCTACAGAAACATAATAACAATAAGACCTAATAGGTCAGAGAGGTTGCAGGAGAAGCAGGAAAGAGCAATGACATGGAAGCCAAAGGAGGAAGAGATTATGAAAAAGAGGCATCTAAATAGTGTCAA
This sequence comes from Gracilinanus agilis, assembly GCF_016433145.1. NCBI lineage: Eukaryota > Metazoa > Chordata > Mammalia > Didelphimorphia > Didelphidae > Gracilinanus > Gracilinanus agilis. The sequence continues at coordinate 325,161,068 of NC_058132.1, read as the reverse complement.
ATGCTATGAAAATGTCCTAGAGGATAAACCAAGAAGAAAAGACACGGGATTTAAAAGCCTTAGGAGATCACTGGTAACCTTGGAGAAAACAGCTTCAATAGACAATGGAAATAGAAATCGGATTGAAGATAATTAAGGATTTAGTACATAATAATATTTTAATTAGTCAAAGAGTACTTTAAAGTATACAAAATTCTATACATAAACTCATTTAATCTTCATCATAATCTTACAATAGGTATCTATTTCAAAGATGAAAATACTGAGGATTATAGAGAAGTTAAATGATTTCTCAATATCAAAAGTAGAATTTGAACCTAGACCTCTCTATTTCAAAGTCCAGGTCTTTATCTACTATGCCATACTATCTGTATAATATACAACAAACTTGGGAAATGGATAGTGCAAATAGAAAGGTAGTCTTAGGGTCATTGCAAGTAGAGATTTTTTTTCATTCTTTATGTTTTAGGCTTTTTATCTCCTGGATGGTGTACCTTAGTGCCTGGAACATCTTAGGTACTTAATTAATATTTATTGATTGATGGACTGGGAGCTTAGAGAAAGGGTGGAACAGTCACTGTGTGGAACATGGTAGGGAGTCCATAAAAGAAACATTTTTTTTTAGTGCCATAGAAAGGTAAGAGCCCAGTTTAGGTTAGATGATATAAACTTCTTTGAGGCCTTCATAAAATGATTTCACTACTTCCTCCAAAAATTCTTGGTGATACAACAAAAGGCTCATGGAAGGCATATATTAGAGCTTATCCAAAATATAAAGTTGGAAGGATGAGGAGAACAGAGAGTCAAAGAGATATGGGGAATTGAAGGATAGAGAATAATTGGCTTATTAAAATGTTTGATCATAGGGGTCAAGATCAAAAGGGATTCCAGGATCATAGATTTAGAGCTTGAAAAGTGACCTGACAATCATCTAGTTCAACTTTATCATTTCATAGAAGAAGAAACTGAGGTCCTAAGAGGTTAAGTGATTTGCCCAAGGTTACACACATAATAAGTAATGGATATGGGATTTTAGCACCCATCCACTTGTACCATTAAAACAAGTTGGAACTGGAGAGACCTAACTCCTAAACTTACCACAAACACATATGGATGCATGCACATACACACACAATAAAAACTTCACATACCTACTGATATTTGAAAAACAGAAGGGACATTGAGTGTGGTTATAAATACCTATAAACTCCATACTGGAGAGGCAGAGGCTGGTGGATCTCTTGAACTCCAAAGTTCTGACCTGCAACAGGCCTAGGCCATGTAGATATCAGCACTAAGACTTGGTAGAGAACATCAACTATAGTAACAGAAATATTGAAAAAATGACTTGTATATATGCCCACCTCCAGAAGAAAGAACTGGTAAATAGAAATAAGCAAGATTATTTTATAAATAGATATTTTTTGTCAAATGAAAAGCCTTCTCTAATAGGGGATATTTTAATGTAACAAAGAAATTTAAATTTTTTAAAAGACCATAAAACAACAACAATAAAAAACTGAAAGTAAGATATCTAACAAATTCAAAGACTAAAAATATAGTATTCGATTACAATACACAAAGAACACTTCACCAAAATCCTGTGAGATAAAGAAATACATTTATTATTATTCCCATTTGTACAAATGAGGAAACAATTTCAGACGTTTTACTGGCTTTCTTCGCTTATGAAAATTCTAACAATATTAACATGTTAACTTGCCAAGGGTAGTGTAAATGGATAAGGAAAATCTCCTTTTTAACACTAAACCCTGAAAATATGGTGATATTTACATTAATTTAAGGAGGACAGTTGTGGATTAAATATTATGCTAAATTCTCATTTTCCGGTACTCAAGGATTTCTCAGCATTACTGCAGAGTATTCAATACTGCAGCCTAGATCTCCATATCCGTTTCAATAGAAAGAGCCAGAGATGTAGCCTTCTGTCTGCTTTCCAGTCTGTCCTAAAAAGGGGGAGAAATGGAGAAAAGAAAGGGAAAGAAAGAGGAAGTGAGACTGAGAAACAGTGCAGAGTCACAGAGAATTCATACAGAGAGACAGTGGTGCTATATAGAGTAAAAAATGAATAAATCAATCATAATTTACTAACAAAAACTTAAAGGCATAACAAGCTTGAATAATTTATTAATCAGCATATAAATAATTTTAATAAGCCAATATCAAAGCTATAAATACAAAGAACAATATGATTTCTACCTTCAAGGAGCTTATGTTATACCAATGGAGAAAATATTTGTGTACAATGCATAATATGAGTCACAAGTGAAATAGATATGAGGCATAAGTGAAGAAGGAAGATTGGAATGAGTCTGAAATGATAGATAATAATTGCCCACATTTAAATGGAACTTAAAAGTTTAGGAAGCATTTTTTCAGGATCCTTAGAGTGCAAGCATTAGCTTCAATTTACAGAGGGGGAAACTGAGGTACAGAGATTTGGAGTGGCTCATTATATGATCACACAGCTACGAAGTGAGATATCCCAGAATTAAACCCAAGTGTCCTGACCCTAAACTCAGCATTCTTTCCCCTATACTACAAAGACAGAATGAATGAGATAGCCATGAGAATTAGAGTGATACAAAAAAGACACAGTAGATTTAATATAGAAAATGACAGTAAGGGAAGAGAATTAGACAGGCAGAGCAAGAAATCCATACAGGTCAAAGTGAAGTGAAAAAGAGGCAGTAAATTAGGGAAATTATGAAATGAAAATAATTCTAAACCTACACATCTTTTTTTTTTTTTTCAAATTTTCAAATTTCAAATTCAAAAAGTTCCTCCTAGTTTTTCTGTCCTTCTCCAAGGTACCATCATTCTCCTAGTTTTGAGCACGGTTCAAAATTTCAGTCATCTTTGACTCTTCCTTTTTCTTCATACCTGGTGAATCAACAAGTCTTTTGCAACCTTCTTTCACGATCTCGTTCATCTGTCATTTTCCATTCTAACAACTACTTCTCCAAGTCGGGCCCTTATCATTTCATACCCTGACTACCACAGCAGTGTTCTAACTGGACTCCCTACATCCTGTCCCCTCAATCTCTCCTACACAATAATTCCAAAATAATCTTTCTAAAATGCTGCTCTCATCATTGTCCCTCTCTTGTTCAAATGCAGTCAAGGACTCCCCATTGCTATCCATAATGAAATGGGAGCAGCACTGCTCTTTGTATCCTGAGGCCTCCTGTAGTGTGGATGACCAGAGGTTTTCATTTCTTTTACTGCTTGAACTAGCAAGCCTGCTACTATTTCAGGGTGAGGATTCTAGTGGAGAAGGCTATTCAAAGAGGATGCTTTAAAAAAAAACACAGTTGTTGGAGTCTCGTGGGTGGCATGAAAAAGGAAAAAGAAGAAAAGAGATCTGGAAGAGGGACAACTTAAATGAAATTTGGCAATGGTATGGCTGTGGTGTTTCCAAAACCAAGAATCAAGGTAGACCCTGGTGATTCCATAGTTGAAGGGGGAGATATTTCATCCCTTTTCTAGACTGTCCCAAGAAGCTCCTGCAAAGAACTTCAGGAAGCAAACAGCATCACAACCTAAGCATTTGCCTCTGGGGCCAGGAGTCCAGAAGTCATTGTGTCCCTCTCCATTATTCTGAGGAATTCAAACTGTTGAAAGGGAAGTAGATTATAAATCTTCTAGATATGCTAGAACTTGTGCCTGTTCACATATAGGTGCTAAGTATGGGTTGCTATTTGATTTCTCTTCTTTTTTATGGTGGGGTTTTTTTTCATGTTTTAATATGGCGTTTTTTGAATTGTGTCATTTACATTATCTAGCGATAGGAAATTGATGGTTGGCAGCTTAGTACATGAACTTTGGCTCTAATTAACTCATATTAGTCATAGTGAACCTAAGAAAAGTGGTAAGAGATTCAAAAGCCATAGTAATAAGGGAAGATGGCCTATGCTACATGTCCATTTTCCATCTTTCATCCAGAATTCCTGGGCCCCTTTTTTTTTAAACCTGTCTCCAAATAGAGATTCAAATGAGGCTCCCTTTTGCCTCAGATACTGGGACTCCAGCCTTATGGCTATGTCCAGGTCACTTCTCCTAGACAAGTGGACAAAAACCAATACAGTCAAATCTTACCAACTAGAGCAGAGACCCTATAAAGAAAAGCTTCATAACTTGCCTCTACAAGGTCTTTCTGTAGTTTATTTCTTTCCTAGGTTCTGGCTCTTAACAATCCTACCCTCCCTTGTTGAGATTGGCCAGTCAGTGCTTCTTCCAAATTCACATTGTTTTTCTTTTAAACATTTTTTTAAAAAGATTGTGGAGTCTTTAAGAAGTCTGTGCTCATCAAATCTGGTCTCAGACACTTCCCAGCTGTGTGACCCTGGGCAAGTCACTTGACCCCCATTGCCCACCCTTACCACTCTTCCACCTAAGAGCCAATACATAGAAGTTAAGGGTTTAAAAAAAGTCTGTGCTCTTTTCCAAATCTAAAATTCAATTCTATTAGTTAAAGAGAGAGGAATTAAAAATAAATTTTGTGGTATATACAGTAAGGATCTTAAGAATTCTGACAACAGTGTGATCAGAAATAGTAAAATAATATCTCACATTTTTATAGTACTCATCGAAGGATGAAGAGCCAGTTCTATTTAGATCATAAGATTAGAGCCGGAAGTAGTTAGAGAAGTCATTGGATTATACAATCAAAGTTCTGAGTTCCAAGGGACCTGAAAAGCCTTCTAATCCCTCATTTTACAGATAAGAAAACTGAGTTCTGGAAAGATTGATTGATTTTTTTTCAAGGTGATAACAGGTCAAACCCAGGTCTCTGACTTGAACCAGAGCTCTGACTGCTGTACCAAGTGCAAGCATACCTTTAGAGAAAGTGTGGGTTTGGTTGCAGACCACTGAAATAAAGTGAAGATTGCAATGAGTCACATGTATTTTTGTTTTTGGTTTCTCAGTGTATATAAGAGTTGTACTCTAAAAAGTGTACAATATATTTATGTTGAAAAAAGCAAAGTGCATGACTTAAAATATAATTGCTAAAAATCATCTGAGCCCTCAGCAAGTCATAATCTTTTTGCTAGTGGAGAGTCTTGCCTCCATGTAGCTATTTACTGATCAGGGTAGTGGTTGCTGAAGATTTGGGTAGCAATGACAATTTCTTAAATTAAGACAACAGTGAAGTTTGCCAGATCAATTGGCTCTTCCTTTCACTCATACTCTTAGAAATCATCATAAGGTTATTGACTGGCCTAATTTCAATATTGTTGTGTCTTAGGGAATAGGGGGAGGCTGGAGGAGAAAAGGGAGAGAGATGGAGGAACATTCCATTGGAAGAACAATCAGAACATAGAGATTATTTATCAATTAAGTTCACTGTTTCTTATATAGGCTTGGTTCAGGACTCCACAAAATAATTACAATAGTAACATCTAAGATCACTGATCACAGATCACTATAACAGATATAATAATGATAAAATTCAAGATGTTGTGAGAATTACCAAACTGTGACAGTCTTGATGTGAGCCCATGCTGTTGGAAAAGTGGAGTCAATAGACTTGTTCCACAAAGGGTTGCTACAAACCTTCAACTTGTAAAAAACACAATGTCTGCAAAGCACAATAAAATGAGGTGTGCTTAAATTTTTTTCTAATTTTACAAATGAGGAAATTGAGTCTGAGCTAAGTTAAATGATTTCCCCAGGTTCATAGTCAGTATGAGAGCCAGGAACCTTACTCTGAATCCCATACTCTAATTATTAGAGTAGTTGGGAAAGAATCATTAGTGGACATGAGAATGAGATTTAAGCTGGCGCTTCAAAGATGTAAAGTATTTGGATGAGAATTGAGGAAAGAAAATCCAAGAGTAGATAATAATATAAGAAAATATCATAAGCAAAGATGCAGAGCTTGGAATGAACACATACTATTGAGAGTGGGGAGGAAACAGTTAGAAAATCAATCTGAGGGGGCGGCTAGATGGCTCACTGGTTTGAGAGCCAGGTCTAGAGATGGGAAGTCCTGGGTTCAAATTTGTCCTCAGATACTTCCTAGCTGTGTAACTTCTGGGCAAGTCACGACCCCCATTGCCTAGCCCTTACTGCTCTTCTGCCTTAGAACTGACACTTAGCTTGATTCCAAGACAGAAGGTAAGGGTTTTTAAGAAGAAAATAAAATCATTTCCATTTCTGACACCAAAGACTTTGGTGGCAAGAACTTTCTGCTTTGGTTCTTCTGTAGCTATAGTCATAGCACTGGCAGGAGCAGTGGCCAGGCTTCATCTTCCTAGGACAATAGCTGAGAGGACTGGGCTGGAAGCCCTGCTATTCCCAAAACTCTTGTGTTCAGGGACTTCTAGACTATCTCTATCAGGGTCTGAGGGAAAACAGTGGCCAAGACTTTAGTGGTGGTTTGAATTGCCTGACACAGGGACCTCCTCTGTCCCTCAGGGTGCTTGGCTTCTTTCAGCTACACTGGCCTGCCTGCCCTGGAAGAAGCCCTTTGAGTTGTTATAGAATACATAGCCAAGATTTCTCAAAGAGTGAGGCTTAGTTCTCCTATCTGATTATCTCTTCACTTATCTGCATGTTTTGTGCTCCACTTTGTAGAATGTAAATTCCTTCAGGGCAGTACCATTTTTTTCCCCCTTGTTTCATGTTCAATCTCTAGAATAGTGAGGAGTTAAATCCTCAAAGGCAAAGATAGTACATTCTCCTTCCATAAACCCCCATTATAACTAGCAAAATGAAAAAGCAATATGGAGAAGTAAAAAGTGCATTGGATTTGGCATCACAAGACCTAGCTTGGAGTCCCAGCTCTATTGCGAATTAGTTTCAGATATTGGACCCTATTACAACTAAGTATTCCTCAGCATCTACTTCACTAAGGAAATAACACCAGCCAGGCATTGTGCTTACCACTGGAGTTCCAAAAAAAGGCCGAAACAGACTCTGCCCCTCGGCCCTCACAGGGTGGCTGTATTCTTAGACTTATTTTTTTTTTAATAATAAGCACTTCCTGATTAATTGATTATGACCTAACTAGAGTGACACAATTTGCTGGGGGGAGAGGGGTGGTGGAAAGCTCTAGAGGACATTGAGTCCTGGATTCTTGTCCCAGAACAGCTACTAGCCAGCTTTGTGACCATGAATCAAATCATTTCCCTCTCTGGGTTTTAATTTTTTCATCCCTAAAATAAAGGAGTTGGCACCAGGTATAATGGGAAGAATACTGCATTTGGTGTCCAGGGACCCGGGTTTGAATACTGTGTTACCTTGGGCATGTCCCTTAATGTCTCTGGGCCTCATCTCTAAACGAGGGGGTTGGATTAGATGGCCTACAAGACTAAGGTCCCCTCCATTTATGACGTGGTGTGGTGCCATGTTTCTGCTTTCAGACCCAGTGTCCTTGCCAGTGATACCAATTCAAGACTTTTTCAGACGGATGCTACGACCAGCAGTGGTGACTACTTAATCAAATTACCAACGGGTGATTTGGTGAACCATCTTGTGTGCCCCTTGTGCAAAAAGCTGCGGATGCATTCTTACATATTGCCCTGTCAGCACTGTATCTGTCAGGTCTGCCTCAAGAAGGTCCAGGAAGAGGCCGAAATCACCGAGATCTTCACCATCATTGCGTGTCCCGTATGCCACTCTACCCACTGCCTGCCCAAAACGGAGAAGGTGCTGCTGCCCGAGCACTACTTGCGGAACCGGCTGGCCAAGCGCTTCATGCAGGAAAATAACATCCCCACGTGGCGCTATGACCCGGCCTCGAAGCCCGTGTTCTGCCAGGTGTGCAATAAAAATAGGTTGGCTGTCAAATTCTGCACCACGTGCAACATGAATTTCTGCTCCAAGTGTCTCAGGCGCCAGCACATGGGGGTGACCATGCAGGACCACTTCTTCGTGGATGTCAACAGCCAGGAAAGGATAGAGAAGCATTGCATTTACCACCCAAACAACAAGCTCCACGAGTACTGTAAGAACGACAACGAGCTGCTCTGTAACCTCTGTAAGAGCATCTACCACGAGGGGCATGACATTATTCCCCTGGTGGAGGCCTCCTCCCAGCTCTCCGCAGCTCTCTTCAGTGCCATGGCCAGGTTCAAAACAGGTTGGAAGTTTTGTTTGCCCGCCTATATCTCCCCTTTCCAAATGGGGCCTGGGGCCTCCGAATTAAGAAAACTCAGAGGCAGTCTGGCCGAGGGAAAAAATAGGGCTTCTCTGGACTTGGAGTCTAGAAAGAGCCAAATTCAAATCCCACTGCAGACGTTTGCTAGCCTTGGGACTCTGGGCAAGTCATTTAACTTTTCGGATTAATTTCCTCATCTAAGCCAGGCCTAGAGATGGGAAGCCCTGGGTTCAAATGTGGCCTCAGACACTTCCTAGCTGTATGACCCTGGGCAAATCACTTAACCCCCACTGCCTAGCCCTTACCACTCTTCTGCCTTAGAATCAATCCAGAGAAGGTAAGGGTTTAATATATATATATATATATATATATATATATATATATATATATATATATATATATACATATATATTAGATATTTAATATATTTATTTATTATATATATTATACAAATATATATATAAATAATATATAAATTTATTATAATACATTTAATAGATATATATTAGATATTTTATATATATATATATATTAGATCCCAAAAGTAAGGGGGAGTTGCTGAAGCAATTTGCACTATCATGAGGGAGGCAGCAGAGTATGTTGAAAAAAGGGAGCTGGATTAGGAGTCAGGGGGGACCTCCATTTGAATCCTGCTTGTATATAACATCTGTGTGACCTTGGGTAAATTGCCAAGCCTTGCCTGGACTTCAGTTTCCCCACCTGTAAAATGAGAAGGTTGGACTAGATGGCCTCTAGAGTCCCTTTTAGCTCTGAGCTCATGAGCCCATGATTTAGTTCTAAGAAAGCATAAAATTAATTGGCTTAGGAGGAAGAATAGTCATGAAAGATTCAATTTTTATTTGATCATCCTTATCAGCTTGATGATTTAGTGGATGAAGCTCTGAATGTGAAGTTAAGGTGACTAGAATTCAAATCCTGCCTCAGATAACTTAAAAGTTCTGTGACTGCTCAAGTCACTTTACCTTCGCCTCACTTTCCCCATCTACAAAATGGGATAGTAACAGTACCTACCCTCTCGGGTTTTGGGGAAGTATAAAGATGATAATATTTGTAAAGGGTTTTGCAAACCTTAGAGTTCTTTATAAAGTTAGCTCTCATAATTGTTGTCACATTTTCCTTTCCAGATCCACCAAGGCCCAACTTCTTTTTTGGGGGGCACAGTGTAATGGAAAGAAATTTTAGACTAGGGTAGAAGTCAGAGAGAGCCTGGGTTCTAATTCTGCCTCCAAGCCTTCACAGTTATGAGATCATAGACAAGTCACTTAAATTCTGAGCCTCAGTGTCCTTGACTATATAGATAAAACCACTTCAGAGGTTTGGAATAAGAATGGGAATAAGAGTAAAATGAGATGATGTATGCAAAGCATTTCATAAATTTCAGCTAGTATTATCTTCATGCACAGGGCCAGGGCCTGGCTTGTCCAAAAACAGAAACTTGAGGGATCCCTGGAAGGTCTCTTTGCTCCCAAACACCTTCCCCCTGATATTCTACCAGGTCATTTGGGCTGTTGGAGGGAAAGTACTTAATAAACTTTAAAGGGCTATATAAATGGGGGGATTATTTTTCTTGTTGTCATATATTATATATATTGCTGGTATGTATAATATAGGTTTTCTATTAATATAATTATTAATTAAGATACATAACTGTTGTTGTTGTCCAGTCACTTTAATTGTGTCTGACTTCTGTTTGACCACATTTGGAGTTTTCTTGGCAAAGGCACTGGAATGGTTTGCCATTTCTTTCTCCAGTTTGCATTTTGCAGATGCAGAAACTGAGGGCAAACAGAAGCAAACAGAATTAAGTGACTTGCTTAAGGTCATATCTGACACCAGATTTGAAGTTGGGTCTTCCTGATTCCAGACCCACTGTGCTACCCAGCTGCCTAGGATATATATAAGTGCATCATATCATTAAACATAAATAATTAAAATAAAAAGCTATTCTCCTCTTTTAAAATGCCACACACACACACACACACCTCAAAACCAACCCCCAAGAGTTAGTCCTATTAGCCAATCACCTGTCAGTGTGAATTTAATGTATATTTCTTTTTTCTCCAAATACTGGGGATCGTAAGAATTGAAGGAATGGGAGTTTTGATTGGAGATGAAAGAAAGAAAGTCCTGGACCCTAAAGTGAAGGTTGTTGGGGGCACTGCAATGAGAATCTCTGAGCATTATCAGGGTGCAAAATAGGAAGAGGCCTCAGGAGAGAATAAAGAGGTAGCTAAGAAGGTACCAAAACCTGACTCGGTGCCACCTTTTATGAGCACTCAGTGCCTGCTGTAGGCATACTCCACTTGGCCTAGTGGCTATATTCGGGAAAAGATGTATGCCAAAGAACATCCCTCTAATGGACTGTTTTAAATACAACAGGGAAGTTGTTGTTTAAAGGAAACCACAAGGAATAATTTGTAAAAAAACAAACAACCACAACCTGGTTTTGTGAATCACCTGATCTCTCTAAATTCTGAATGTTTCCTCTTCTGTATAAGGGGGAACTTTAATATTTTGAACTCTCTCAGTGTTAAAAGAGTTAGGGTAGGTCAAAGGCCTTTGTAAATTAAGGTCTAAAGATCAATCAGTAATTATTTTTTAATTGGCTTTACTTTACTGCAAGTGATAAGTTTTAGAAGATGACCTTCCTGCCCCTATAATGGCTTAATCACTTGGGGAAGTTTTCTCTAGGAGAGGCAGCATCGCAGTGGGAAAAAAAAAATCAATTCTCAGATTGACATAGAAGGTTAGTGTAGAGGAGAGTTCAATTCTCTGCCCAATTCAATTAAATAAACATTTAAGTAAGCGCATGGAAAGGAACTGTTAGGTGTTCCTTTTTTGTTGTTGTTTTAGCAAAGAACAGACTTTTATAGAGTCTGAAAACAGTGAGGTAGAAATCAAATCAATTACAGTAGTCTGTCTTATTTACCAAGTATGAGATTTTTAAAATTCATTTTCTGCTTTTTCAGCTTCCTAGCAAGTCAATCAAAATTAGCAGATTTTGTTCATTTACTTATTTTGCTATCTTGTTTTCCCAATGGATTTCTTTTAACTCCCCAAAAAGTGGTTTGGGCTCTCAGAATAACTTCTTTCGCTATTAAGTCTAAACCAATTCTGTCTCTATGATGGTGTGACTTGTCTGACAATCTGAAAAATGACTACTCTATTTGCAAATGGGATTTTTATTTTGTATGAGAGCTAGAACAGAATTAGAAAAATGATTTTTGTCCTGACGTTTTAGTCGACAAGCTCATCATAATTTTTTTGAGAGAACATTTACTAATTAATAGGGCCAACTTTAGCATATGTAGATGACATAGGCAGTCACTCACATCATATAATTTCAGAGGTACAAGAGAAGTTTCTCCTCCTCTCCCAAAAGATTTAAAATTTCTATAAAAAATAAACCATAAGTTAATACATCTATATTTTGTATACATATATATGTATGTATGTATATATTCACACCAGCATCTTAGGTGGAGATGAGAAATTAAAATCTAAGAGAAAACAAACCTTATGCAATCAGTGCTTTTTTTAGTAACCTTTTTTTACCTTAAAAAAGGTATCTTGTTTATTTATAAAAAGAACTGTCATTTCTTTTTGCTCAAATACTCACTAAGCATGTTGTTCATTTAGAGATTATAGCACTAGATTTTAGCCCTCAAAGGTATCTTAGAAATCATCTCATCTAAACTCTTCATTTCGTAGTTAAGAAAACTGAGGCCTGGAGAGATAAGATGACAGACATGACTTGTTCAGTCGCCCAGTAAGAAGCAGAGTTGGCATTTGAACCTAGGTTTTCCTAGTTCAGTTATAGAGTTCTTTCAATTACATGCTTATAAGACCAGAAAAAAAAATATAGGATACAGAAATACTTTTTCTTGATTTTCCTTTCTTAGTGAGTGGTAAAGACTTGCCAAAAAAACTGCCTTATTTCACACACACACACACACACACACACACACACACACACACACACACACACACACACATGCACCCTAGCCTGAATTAGGTCCTCCCTAACCTGTGAGAAATGGCTTCCATTCCCTCTCACATGAGGACAAAATTGGTCATTCCACAATGAGAAAAATCATTCTGAAAATGTAATACCTCCCCACCCCAGCCCCAGCCAAGAGAACATTGTGACTGACATCCAAACTAAACCGTTAATGACTTAGTCAGCTCTCAGTACAGTGAAAAAAGTGCTGGATTTTGAGTCAGAGGATCTAGGTTTGAATCTGGGCTCTGGCACTTAACTAACCTATGTCACCTTTGGCAGGTCACTTAGCCTTTAAAGGCCAGAGTTTTTCCACCTTTAAATTGAGAGAATTGGATTTGATGGCCTTCAAGCTCATCTTCTAACTCTAAAGCTATGGTTCTAAACTAACAGGATTTCTTAAAAGCATCAAAACTAGGAAGAACAAAATAAATGGGGAAAAAAAAAAAGAATGCAGAGAATCTAAAGGCACAAAAGAGAAATCAGCAAATTCAAAATTTTGCTAAGGGTCAACCAAATCTGTCAAGAAAATAGGTTTTATGGTGATTAATTTCTTAGCTTATGATTCTTTCCTTTCCCCTGCAAATGCTTATCTCAGAATAATTAGATGCTCTAAAAATAAACAGGAATATTCTAAGGGGTTATTCTAAAAGTCCCCACAAGTGAAATATGCTTAGGGGACAACTGGAAGGCATAGTGAATAAAGCACTGGTCTTCATCTTCCTAAATTTAAATCGAGCCTTCAGGTTGTTACACCAGTTGTGTATCCTTAGACAGACCACTTAATCTTTGCCTCAGTTTCTTCATCTGGAAAATGAGCTGGAAAAGGAAATGGCAAACCACTATATGGTATCTTTGCCAAGAAAATCCCAACTGGGATCACAAAGACACTAACACAATTGAAAAGCTATTGAACAACAAGAATTATGGTTAAAATGATTATCAAGGGAAGCCTTGGCCACTGGAGACAGTATACTCTAAGGTCCCCAACTTATTATTTTCCTCATTTTACAAAGTAATGAAACAAACCTAGGGAGGTTAAATGATTTGCCCTGTGAGGTGGTGGAATTTGTTATTAATTTCATTTTGTAGATGAGAAAATTGAGGCTCAGAAGGAATAAATGGTCACACATGCTCACTAATGTGAGTCAGAATTTTAACTCAAGGCTCCTAACTATACTTCTTCCATTTAATTTTCCATATGACCACTGCAAGGAGAAAGGATCACAATGAAGCAATTAGCATCCTGAAGGAATTTAAAGGAGGCGGGTAGGGGCTAAAGGGGAGAAGGGGAAGTGTATTATAGAGCAAATTCCAAATTATATTTTATTCACTGATGTGTACTAAATGATGTTTTAGATGTTAATGGCAAGATAAGTTGTTCTGACTGGCTATAGTGTAGGGATGCCTCCTAAATCAGGGAAGGTCTTTCATCTAAAGTTGAAATGCTGTTTTTCAGCCCGACACGAGATGGATAACGACCTGATGGAATTCAGCATTTTAAAGAATTCTGTAAAAAGCCATAAAGACCAAAAAAGGAAAGAGATACGAAGCGGATTCATAAGACTACGGCATATTCTTCAAGAAAAAGAGAAAGCCTCCATGGAGCAAATGGAGAAACTGGAAGGAAACAGGCAAAAGGAAATTAATAAATATGTGTGTACCACAACTCTTAAAATAAAGATGATGGATGGACTTATTGACTTTTGTAAAGAAGCTTTAAAAGAGACAAGTCAGGTGGCATTTCTACAGTCAGCCAAGTCTTTAGTAGATCAAATAGACAACGGGCTCAGAAATATCTATCGGCCTGACCCAATGCTTAAGTTAGACTGCACAGAGGCCCTTCAGTTGAATTTTCTAGAGCTAGGAAACGCCTTAAACAACCTTTTCCCTAACCACCGGCAGAAAGAGGCAGGCGATTATCCACCCAGTCCCTATCCCATGCATCCAGAAATGATGATTGCTCGAAAAGTCACCTTCAGTACCCAAAACTTTGCTGGTCGTCCAATATTTCAACGCAGCTGCTCTTCACAGTCTATCCACCCAAGCTCTCACTTTAATCAGGGCAAGACATTCCTTGAAGCATATGGGAGGACACAGTCCATCCCCACTTCCAGGGGCATTGAAGGGTACAATACCTACTGGGCTACACCTCCTGAGAACGCATGGGGTGCTCTTTCTGAAGCCTCAAAAATCCAGCCCTACAGCAGCTTCCACAACTGGTACATCACCCACGAAGGGAGTCTGAAAGTTCCAGGACTTATTGCCATCTACCAGACCCTAGTGTATCCAAGAGCTGCCAAAGTAAGCCTTTTCTGTGTTACATTTCACAAGAGGTTCATGCTGGGGAAGGACCAAAAAGTGATCTTGGATATGCATGCATAGGTTGGCAGGAAAGTGTCTGGTACTTTTCTATATTGCCTACAGAGTCTTCTGTCTAGAGTTCTTCCAGACAGGAAGTTCCCCGAGCAGTTTACCTAGGGAGTATCCATCAGACTTTGGAGAATCTGGTAGAATAATTTAGTTTCCCTGAATAATTAATTTGTAACTAAAAGTTTCTATTCACTTAACAATGAGAAATACTGCCGACATATAAGTAGTCACCATTTTCTCTTCAAGTAGATAATCCTGCTTGGAAGACCAAATCAAGGTCAGCAAGCTGTTTAAATCCTTTTAGGGAGGAATCACCTATTCAGAAGATAGCTGAGAACTAAAAAGGCAAGGACAAAAAAAAAAAAAAAAAAAAAAAAAAAAAAAAAACTTGTGAGCAGCTAAAATATATCTCACAATATAAAAGTGAAAATACTCTAGAGCCGTTGTTGGAAGGAACCTTAGAAAGGAAGGGAACTTGCCCAACCCCTCTCATTTATAAAATAAATAAAATTTAAAAATATACACTTATAAAGTGTAGAAATTGATACCCAAAAAATGTTGGGTGACTTGCCCAGGGTCATGCGTTTATATAGTGGCAGAGTCAGTTTTCAAACTGTCCCAGGACCTACTGCTCATTCATTGCAGCATTCATTGCTCAGTTTTTTGTTTGGGTTTTTTTTGGGTGGGGTAGGTTAGACACATTTAAAACAAAGTTCATGTTTCCCACCCCAAGGCTCATAGCAAAAACTAAATCTTAGGAAGAGAGAGAGAGGGGGGGGGGGGGGAAGGATATCACTAAAGGCAAAGGACACAGTAGAAAGAAGTAACAAGTATCATTTCTAATAAGGAGGAAACAGACACAAGAATCTTGCCATTTGTATTCTACCTCGCATTATACTTCCTTGTTTATTTGCACATGCCCTAGTCCTAGTACTTATGTTGTTTTTCACCTCCCTCTCTGCCCCAAGTACCTGGTACAGAAAGCTCAATAAAGGCTTGATGAACTGAATTGTCTAATTTTTCCATCCATTGAGTCAGAGCAAGGAAGGAGACTGTTGGAATGACCCTACGGAGCCAATGCAATTCTTAATGTGTGCCAATGAGAGCTTAGAAATTGGTTCTCTTTGTCATTTGTTACTGGAGTCCCACTGACCAAGCTCCCCTTCTGCAGGATTCCAAAGTGTCTTTTCCATGATTAGGATTGCAGGATAAAGTTATCATTTTTTTTGAAAACACAAATTTTCAATCAACAAACATTTACTAAATCCTTACTGTGTGAGATACTATGCTAAGTACAGTAACTATATGCCAAGTACATATAGAGAGAGATATACATTGTATCTAAATACAAATATACCAAGAATGACAAAATCCCTACCAGACAAGTAGCTTTCATGCTAATGAATATTGACATTTGATTGAATGATTGGATTTGATCATGAATATAGATGATTTGATTTACAGCTAACAAAGTACTTTCTTAATAAACATTCAGGTTTACAGCAAAAGGTAGTAGAAGAGTAGTTGATTCAAGGAACAAGATGTGAATTTCTCTTTAAAAACAAAAAAAAACAAAAACCTTTGCCTTCTGTCTTAGAATCAATAGGTTCAAAAGCAGAAAAGCATAAGGATTGGGCAATTGGGGGTAAATGACTTGCCCAGGGTCACAGCGCAGATGAAGTATCTGAGGCCAAATTTGAACCCAGGGCTTCCCATCTCTAGGCCAGACTCTTTACCCAACGAGCCACCTAGCTCTCCCTTGACTGACTTTCTCTTTTAACATCTGGTTGTGTTCTGTCAGAGAGGAAACCATTCCCCCTGCCCATCCCAAGGATGTGGAATTGTAAGCAGGAATAATATGGGTGCCTATTTTAGTTAGTGAATCATAATTAATCAAATTAATAAATATTTATTAAACACCTACCATATGCCAGGCACAATGCAAAGCCCTTGGGATACAAAAAGAGACAGAAGACATTTTTTCCCTCAAAGAATTTGCAATCTAATAAGGAAGACAAAAAGCAAACCAATGTATACAAAGTAAGCTAAACTTAGAATAAGTAGGAAATAATTCATAAAGAAAAGGCACTAAAATTAAGAGAGGTTAGCAAAGGCTTCCTATTAAAGATGGGATTTTAGTTGGGACTTTAAGAAAGCCAGGGAAGCCAGTAAGTTGCAGCTGAAAAGGCAGAGTGTTCTAGGCATGGGAGGATAGCCAGAGAAACTACCCAAAGCAGAGAGATAGCATCATCTTCTTGGAAATGCTAGGAGGTCAGTGTCACAGGATCAATGAGTGCATGTGGGGTTGGGGGTAGTGAGGTGTACAAGAAGACTGGAAAGATAGAAGGGGGCTAGGGGATAACTTTGAATGTCAGAGCATTTTCCATTTGATCTTGGAGATCATAGGGAGCCACTGGAGTTTACTGAGGAGGGGAATATGAGGTTATTGGACCTGCACTTTAAGAAAATCACTTCGGTGACCCACTGGAGGGGGGTCCAGACGTGAGGTGTTAAGGGCATGCACAAGAATACTGGCAATGCCAAAGGAAAGAGATGAAGACAAATCTAAAAGATGTTTCAAAGATGGGCCTGGGGGGGAGGGGGGAGCGGGCAGCTGGGTGGGTGGCTCAGTGAATTGAGAACCAGGCCTGGAGATGGGAGGTCCTGGGTTCAAATTTGGTTTTAGACACTTCCTAGCTGAGTGATCCTGGGCAAGTCACTTAATCCCCATTGCCTTGCCCTTACCACTCTTCTGCCTTGGAACCAATAGAGAAGGTAAAGGTTTAAAAAATGAAATAAATTTTAAAAAAGATGGGCCTTGGAAATAGCTTGACTCTGAAGGATGAGAAATAGTGAGGAGTCCAGGATGACTCCTAGGTTTCAAGCCTGAGGGACTGGAATATGATGCTCTTGCCCTCTAGAGTAATAGTTAAATGGAGGAGGTGAGGAGTAGGGGCTGTCAGAGAGGGATTAGGAGAAAAGATAATGAGTTTTGTTTTGGATATGTTATGTTTAAGACATCTATTGAATATCCCTAAACAGAAAATATGAATGAGTCAGTAGATGTCTTAGAGAAAATCCATGAACCATCCCAAATGCTGGAATTAGGTCTACCTGGGCCTGTGATTAGATAACAGTGATTTATTTTGCCATCCTCTTTAAGAAATACTTAACATATCAAAAGGGTATTTTTAAAAACTAAATTTAGAGATAAGATTTCCATCACAGAGACTCAATTCTGAGCCTGGGTTAATAAATCCAATTTGGAGATGATAATAATAATAGCTAGAATTTCTATAACACCTTAAAGTTGTACAAAGTAAGTTACAAATACCTTATTTTATTCCCATAGCAATCCTGGGAAGGATGCGCTATTATTATTATTATTTTTCAGATGAGGAAATTGAGGCAACAGATGTTAAGTGATTTGTCCAGGGTCACACAACTAGTTAGTAAGTATCTGAGGCTGGATTTGAATTCAGATCTCCACAGCTCTTAGTCTAGCACTCTAACATTGGTGCCACACAGTGTGGAATTGTAAACAGAGTGGTAGGAAAACTGGATACAAATCCAATCTCTGGCACATACTGACATAACCTCACAGTTCTCTAGGTCGGTGATGTCAAACTCAAATAGGAAGAGAGAGCACCAAACTGGATATATAGGAGCAGCTAGTTGGCTTTGGCAAAGGAACTTTCCTGCGCTGAGAGTTCCCTACTCAAAAGAAATCATAATTTTCTGTGTCTAATAATAGCAATAGCAGATATTTCTATAATCCTTTAAGGTTCCAAAGCTTCCATATTCATCATCTTGTGTGACAGAACATCCAAGTAAGATAAATACTACAGGTCTTGTATACTCCCATTTTACAAATGAGAAAACTATGTCTCAGCAAAGTTGCCACTCATTCATGGCCACATAACCTAGAAAGTCTCAAAGGTGTCATTTGAATCTAGGTCTTATTTACTGCCAGATCCCTGGCTCTTTCTGTTACAGACAGCTCTTACCAAAAAACTACTGTTTAAATGAAGAAAAATTTGCTCATCAAAAAATCATGAATTCCCATACAATTTGCCAATTGTTAGCACAGTTTAGCTATTTTATTTGTTTCTGTAAAGACACTCTTCTCTCATTGCAAGAAGCAATCATTTCAAAATTCTGAGCTCCACACAACAGAGAACGTGTAGTCCACCAAATCTACCTCAAGGCTACTATTTGAACTTAGGGAAATTACATAATTCTTCCATTTTGCTTCCGTCTAACTCCAAGTAAAATAGAATTCATATCTTTCCACTATTCTTATGCCAAAATAAATGATTCCAATGGTCTAAGGTCCTCACGAGTAGCCTATGAAAACTGGTTTCATGAAATAAATTTGTCTGGGGCAGTGTTTTGCCTGGCTTTCATCTGTTCTATACAAAGGTTCACTTTATCCAGGGCAGAATGATTTGCCTTAAAAAGTTGACTTGCCATATGGAAAATATGTGAAAAAGAAGGAGAATTGAACTTGTACAATATTTTTCTGATGTAATCTCATTACCATTGAAGTAGGAATTGTAGATTGCCTGTTTAGCAATCATAGAATATTTTAAATAAATTATATATAATTTTTAAGTTTATATCATGGATAGGAAGTTGTCTTGAAATCAGAAAATAAAAGATGGGCATAAATAGGAATTTTTCTGGCTAGAAAAGGGCAAACAGTAAAATAGATTCTTGAACCCATAGGATTTAAAACTATAGAAGGGATCTTAGAGATTATCTAGTTCCAAACCCTTCATTTTTCACATGAAAAGAAATTATAGATCCAAAGTATTGAAATGACTTGCCCAGGGTCCCCTAAGTAGAAAGTAGCAAAACCTGGATCTCAATCTCAGGTTCTCTGACTTCAAAACCTCTATTAATTATACCATCCTTTTCCAATCTCCTATAATATTTGCAAAAGTCCTTTGGAAGGTGAAATATGCCATGATATCCTCAAGTTAGAAAATGATGCTTAACTCTGCTGGGAATGAAAAACCAAACTAATAGGGGTTCATCAATATAAGAAGAATGCAGGAGTGAGTGACAACTAAGTCTTAATATGGGCAGATTTTAAAGAGTCTCATTTAGGGAATACAAGAAACAGCATGAAATAGAGGCATTTGGTCTTGGAATCTGGAAGACTCATGTTCAAGTAAGCTTCTGGCTCATTCTGGTTCTGCAAGACTAGGCAAGTCATTTAATTTCTCCATGCCCTCAGCAAATCTCTGAAACTAAGTTGCAGAACAGTTGGCTGTCTACACTGGTAGAGGGAATTTCCTGACCAATTTCAGGAGAAGTACAGGTCAATCAATCAAATATTTATATTTATATTTATATTTATATTCCAGACATTGTACTAGGGAGAACAAAGAGGGCAAGAGAGAGAGAGAGAGAGGCAAAGACAGAGAGAAAAAGAGAAAGACACAGAGAGAGGAGAGAAAGAGAAAGAGAGGGAGGAAGGGAGGGGAGAAGGGATGTAGGAAGGAAGGAAGGAAGGAAGAAAGAAAGGAAGAAAGGAAGGAAGGAGAAAATGGGGGAGGGGAGAAATGATGGAGATGCAAGATCATAGTGCACCCCATCAATAATGTACCCTGCTGCTGCCTAGTCACTATCCATCAAGAAGGACTTTAATGGAACTTAAAACTTAGTCTCAGGAAGGACTAGCCTTAAAGCCTGGAAGACTTTGGATCAAGCCCCCACTTCTAACATATATTGGCGGGATTATACTAGGCAAGTCATTTAAATTCTTAATGTTATAGGCAACTCTAAGGCTATAACTGCAGAGTAGATGCCAACCTACATTGGAAGAGAGTTTTCTTGCCTGGGAGTTCAATAGACCTATGAAATCATAGGTTCAGTTCCAATTCTTAACTCTCCATTGTAGTGTGGAGCCAACCCCAGGTTCTCAAAGAATCTAAGCAGAATCCCAGCAGAATCTAAGTTTTAGCAAGTTCAACCAACTCTAAAAGGCTTTGAGTAGAGAGTCTGAACATGAAACTATACCTGAGGTTTGAAGATCAGCTAGCTAAGCAATGAGCTCATTACGTGTAAGTTGACCATTAGGTGTTTTTCTTTTCTTTCTTTTTTTTTTCGAACTCTCCTCTTCTATGTTAAAATGGATTCAAGTATTTCCAAGGCAGAAGAGCAATAAGAACTAGGCAATTGGGGTTAAGAAACTTACCCAAGGTTATATAGCGTCGAAACATCTGAGGTCAAATTTGAACTCAAAACCTCCTGTCTCTAGACCTGGCATTGAATCACCTGAGACAATTAGCTGCCCCCATGTGGTATATTCTTTAACCACAGAAATCTAATTGCCAAGAAGGGGTATTGCCAATGAAGGCATATAGCCATTAAAAATAAAAATAGCTTTAAAAGGGTAGGATTTCATTTACATACAAAATAACTCACATATAAATATATATACGTATATACATTTTACATATCAATTACAATTATGAGTTCTTGATTATGAAATTAGATTGCTTTGGGGGGCAGTGCAGAATAAACCTAACCAATTAATGTTGATGTCAAAAAGAATATTGGAAAACAACCTTTGCTGCTCCTATCAGAGAGAAAATAATGGGCTGGATGGCCCACAAGGGATGAGTCAACGAAACATTTCTTACATTCTTAAAATACTTTTTTTAAAAACCCTAGTACTTTGGCCCCATTTCGGGTATGTGGATCCCTTTGAGACAGGGATCAACCAGTTCTGAGAGGTCCTATTAAATTTTCGGGAGAGCATTTCTATCATGGAAATCAGCAAAGGCTATAAAATCAGGGCTTGGTTTATTGTTCTGTTAATTGTATAGACTTAAAGTGATGGAAAGAATGCTAATAATGTAGATTAAATTTAAAAGTCTGTCATGCTTAAATTTTTATTCTCCAGAGGGATTGTTGTTAAACATTTACTAGCACACTCCTGAGCCCCAGAGTGGTTCCAAGGGCAGAATCTAATTAGAGGACCTAGGTTCACATTCTCCTGGCTCTGATACTTACTACTTGTGTAATATTAGGGAAAGTACTTAGCCAATCTGGACCTCATCTGTAATATGAAGGGATTGGATTGATGGATTCTGAGGTCCCTTCATGCTTTAGATTTATCCTCTACTTAAGAATAAGGTATCAGATCAACATCCTCTCTCTACCCTTTTGTGCCAGTCTCTTTACATCTGGCCAGGGGCAGCTAGGTAGCACAGTGGACAGAAGACCCAAGTTCAAATCCAGCCTCAGACACTACCTTTGTGGCCCTGAGCAAGTCACAACTCTTTTTGCTTTAGTTTCCTCATCTATAAAAGAGACAGAAAAGGAAATGGCAAACCACTCCTAGTATCTTTGCAAAAAAAAAAAAAAATAGGATCTTCACTTCACTTTACATCATTGCATATAAGAAGTCTTTCCATGTTTTTCTGAATCCATCTTCTTCATAATTTCTTACACAAGACAGTATTCCATCACATTCCCAAGCCATAACTTGTTCTCCCATTCCCCCATTAATGTGCAACCCCATAGTTTATTATTAGGCTAACATCTGAATAGCCCTTTCAAAATTTACAAAGTGATCTCTTCACAGAAGCCTTGAGAGCCAGATAGCGCAAAGTGTCATTATCTCCATTTTATGAATGAACTGAGGAAAAGGAAGGTTAACATACTTTGTCCAAGGTTTCATAACTATTAAGTGTTTGATCCAAAGGTCATATATGAAGTCCACATTACGTCGGTCTTTGTTAAGCAATAAGCTCGGTGCCATAGACACTCAAATTAAACCACAGAGATCTTGATGAATAAAAACTCTATGAACTTTTGGGAGGGAGTGGAGTAAGAAGGAAGAAACTATAGTTTTGCATACTAGAACCATGCAGAGTCTTTTTCTTCATAGATTTACTGGACTTGTCCCACAGAAGATGTGGATTCTTTCGAGATGGAATTCTATGAACTTACTATTTGTTCTAATAACGTCCGGACAGAACTTTGTGGACACATACAGGACATAATGCAACAGAACCTGGAGCTACATAATCTAACTCCAGGCACAGAGTATCTATTTAAAGTCCGTGCAGTCAATGACAATGGACCAGGAGAATGGAGCGATATGTGTAAGGTATGGTGAGCATTCTCTCTCTGTTGGTTTTCCTTATCCAGTTCCTTTTCCTAAATATACCTTTGGATGATACACTTGCAATGGTCCTGGGAAAGAAAGAGGTCTGTGGCTTCACCAGACTGAACAGGGAACCTAATAATTGTCCCAAAATTACTGGATTATTGTTCTCATCTGACTTCTAAGTGATTTTATGTATAGTCCTCCTTATTCAACCTTAGGCAACACATGCTGAATAAAAATAAAATCATAGAATGTTAGAGTGAAAAACAACTTTAAGGATTATCTGATATTCTACCTCATTTTACACATGAAGAAAATAAGATCTAAAGAAATTAACATGAAAATAAATCATAATATTCTAAGGCAAGAGATTCAGAATTAATTGGTCTTTTGAGTTATAACAGAATTTACAAAATAACAAAATCACTCTAATTCGAAAGGGACTAAGGAGGCTACTGGTTGTCACTGTTGAATCCTCTGTCATTGTACAACTCTTTGGGACCCCATTTGGGATATTCTTGGTAAAGATACATGAGTGATTTGCCATTTCCTTCTTAAGCTCATTTTACAGATGAGAAAACTGAGGCAAATAGTTAATTGACTTGCCCAGAATCATATAACTAGTAAGTGTCTGAGGCTGAACATGAACTTAGGTCTTCCTGACTATAGGCCTGGTACCCCATCCATTGCACCAGCTAGCTACCCTTGATGACTATATTCTAATTGTTATGAAATTGGCCCCGACATCACACTTTCATCTGCCCCTCTTCAGCTTCTATCCAATTCTTCTGGGTCTTCTAGCACCCAACAGACTAAGTCTATTCCCTTTCAGGATGACAGTCCTTTAAGTACTTGAAGACACCTCTTAAGTCTTTTTCTGTTCCAGGGTGAAAATCCCCAGATTCCAATTGATACTTCCCAGAATCATCTCCATCCTAATCAACCACCTCTTGATACACTCTGACTTGTCAATTAATAAACCAATAATTAAAGGTTAAGCACTTACTGTGTGCCAGAGTGATAAGCACTAGTAATACAAAAAGAAGCAAAAGATAGTACCAGTCCCTCCTAAAGCATAGCCCCAGAACTGAAAATCATTCTCCTGATTAGTGATAAGTGGAGCAAGGTTATCCCTTCCTCAACCTGAGCACTATATGGCTCCTCCTCCTCCTCTTCCTCTTCCTCCTCCTTCTCCTCCTCCTCCTCCTTCTCCTCTGTTGGAATATTTCATCTATATTTTTATTTTTTTATTTTAATAACAAATTTCCACATGAGTTTTCCAAAGTTATATGATCCAAATTATCTCCCCCCCCCCTCAGAGCTGGCAAACAATTCAATCTGGGTTATATTTGAGAAATGAAAGCTTTGTCAGGGAAATTTATTATGAAAAAATTTTCCCAGTTTGTTGCTTCCCTTCTAATCTTAATCACAATGGTTTTGTTTGTACAAAACTTTTTAAATTTAATATAATCAAAATTACTCATTTTACATCTTTTCTCTTGTTTGGTCATAAATTCTTCCCTTCTCCATAGATCTGACAGGTAAACTATTCTATGTTCCCCTAAATATCACTCTTTATGTTTAAATCATATACCCATTTTGACCTTATCTTGGAGAAGGGTTTCAGATATTGATCAAAACCCTAATGTATGCCATACTGTTTTCCAATTTTCCTAGCAGTTTTTGTCAAATAGTGAATTCTTATCCTCAAATCTGAGATCTTTGGGTTTATCAAACACTAGGTTGCTGAGGTCATTTATTCCTAATCTGTTCTGTTGAGCCACCTTTCTATTTCTTAGCCAGTACTAGATTGTTTTGATGATTACTGCTTTATAGTACAGTTTAAGATCTGGTACCTCTAGACCGCCAGCAGTATTCACATTTTTTTCATTAGTTCTGTTGCAATGCTTCACCTTTTGTTCTTCTAGATTGAATTTTGTTATTATTTTTTCTAGTTCTACAAAATATTTTTGGTAGTTTGATTGGCATAGCACTGAATAAATCAATTAATTCAGGTCACATCATTTTTATTATATTAGCTTGATCTACCCATGAGCAATTAATGTTTTTCCAGTTGTTTAGATCTAATTTTATTTGTGTGAAAAGTGTTTTATAATTATGTTCATATAATTCCTGCATTTGTCTTGGCAAATAGATAACCAGGTATTTTATATTGTATAGAATGATTTTAAATGGAGTTTCTCTTTCTGACTCTTACTGCTGAGCTTTGTTGAACTGAATTTTAGTGATTTGTGAAGGTTTATTTTGTTATCTTGCAACTTTGCTGAAGTTATTATTTTAATTAGTTTTTTAATGTTCTAGACTTCTCTAAGTATTCCATCATATCATCTGTAAAGAATTATAGTTTAGTTTCCTCATTGCCTATTTTAATTCCTTCAATTTCTTTTTCTTCTCTAATTACAAAAGATAATATTTCTAGTACAATATTAAATAATAGTGGTGATAATGAGCATCCTTGCTTCACTCCTGATCTGATCTGGAAGGTATCTAATTTACCCCATTGCAAATAATACTTGCTGGTGGTTTTAAATAAACACCACTTATTATTTTAAGAAAAGGTCCTCTGATTCCTATGCTTTCTAGTGTGTGTTTTTTAAATCCTTCCCTTCCATCTTAGAATCAATACTGTGTATTGGTTCCAAGGCAGAAGAGTTGGTAAGGGCTAGGCAATGGGGGTCAAGTAACTTACCCAGGGTACATAGCTAGGAAGTGGCTGAGGCTAGATCTGAACCCAGGAACTCCTATCTCTGGGCCTGGCTCTCAATTCACTGAGCCACCCAACTGCCCCCGCTTTCTAGTGTTTTTAATAGGAGGGTGTTATATTTTATTAATGGCTTTTCCTGCATCTACTGAGAAAATCATATGATTTCTGTTACTTTGATTATTGATATGGTCAATTATGCTGATAGTTTTCCAGCCTTAAACTTCAATCAGCTTTGTATTCCTGATGTAAATTCCACCTGGTCATAGTGAATGATCCTTGTGATATATTTGCTGTAGCCTCTATGCTATTATTTTATTTAAGATTTTTGAATCAATGTTCATTAAGGAAATTGGTCTGAAATTTTCTTTCTCTGTTTTTGGTATTTCTGACTTAGGTATAAGCACCATATTTGTGTCATAAAAAGAATTTGATAGGACTCCTCCTTGGTTTATTTTGCCAAATAGTTTGTATAGTTTGGGGATTAATTGATCTCTAAATGTTTGATAGAATTCACTCATGAATCCATCTGGCCCTGGGGATTTCTTTTTAGGGAGTTCATTGATGGCTTGTTCAATTTCTTTTTCTGAGATGGGATTATTTAAGTATTCTATTTCCTCTTTTGCTAATGTAGGCAATTTATATTTTTGTAAATATTCATCCATTTCACCTAGATTATCAAATTTATTGTCATATAACTGGGCAAAATAGTTCCTAATGATTACTTTAATTTCCTCTTCATTAGAGGTGAAATTACCCTTTTCATCTTTAATACTGGTAATTTGATTCCCTTCTTTCCTTTTTTAAATCAAATTAACCAGTGTTATATATATTATAGTTGTTATTTCATAGAACCAACTCCTAGTCTTACTTATTAATTCAATAGTTTTTTCAATTCAATAGAATTTTAACTTCTTTGTTTTTTAGGATTTCCAATTTAGCCTTTAATTGGGTATTTTTAATTTGTTCTTTTTCTAGTTTTTTTAGTTGCATGCACAATTCATTGGTCATTGATCATTTTTCTCTATTTTATTGGTATAAACATTCAGGGATATAAATTTTCCTCTTAGGACTACTTTGGCTGTATCCTATAAATTTTGATATATTGTCTCCTCATTATCATTCTCTTCCATGAAATCTGATTATTTCTATGATTTTCTCTTTTACCCATTCATTTTGAAGAATTAGATTATTTAGTTTCAAATTAATTTTTAAATTTTCTTTTCCATGAACCCTTATTGATTTTAATTTTTATTGCATTACGATCTGGGAAAAGTTGCATTTATTTTTTCTGCTTTTCTGCATTTTGTTGTGAAGTCTTTATGCCCTGGTACATGTTTGCTTTTTTTATATATCCCATGTGCTGCTGAAAAGAAGATATATTCCTTTTTTTATGACTATGCAATTTTTTTCCAGATATCTATTAAATCTAACTTTTCTAAAATTTCATTTACTTCCTTTATTTCTTTCTTATTTATTTTTTGGTTAGATTTATCTAGTTGTGATAGGGGAAGGTTGGTGTCCCCAACTAGAATAGTAGTTTTGTTGTCTATTTCTTCCTTAAACTCTTTTAGTTTCTCCTTTAAAAATCTGGATGCTATATCATTTGGTGCATGTATTTTAAGTACTGATATTTCTCCATTGTCTATACTACTTCTTATCAATATATAATTATCTCTTTTAATCAGATCTATTTTTGCTTTAGCTTTGTCCAAAGTCATGATTGCTCCTCCTGGGTTTTTTCTCAGTTGAAGCCCAGTAGATTCTGCACCAGTCTATTACCTTTACTCTGTGTGTGTGTGTGTCTGCCTCAAATGTGTTTCTTATAAACATATGGTAGGATTCTGGTTTTAAATCCACTCTGCTATCTGCTTCCATTTTATGGGTGAGTTTATTCCATTTTACATTCACAGTTATGATTACCATCTGTGTATTCCCCTCTATCTTATTTTCCTCCTTTAATCTTGTCCTTTCTCCTTTCACTCTTTCCCTCCACACAAGTGTTCTGCTTTTAGCCACCCCCCATTCCCTCTTATCTTACTCCCCTTCCCACCACCTCCCTTCTTATTCCCTTCCCTACTTCTCAATAGGATCTTTTAATCACCCCCTCTAACTTCTCCCTCCCTTATAATACTTCTGTCCCCACAACCCCTTTCTTATTCTCCCTATACTTCTCTACTGGGTAAGATAGGATTCTATATTCCAATGAATCTGACTGTTCTTCCCTCTCTGAGCCAATTCCAATGAGAATAATGTTTAAGTATTATCCATCACCACCCTCCTCCACTGCAATAGTTTCCACCCATGCCTCTTTACCCCATTATACTTCTCTCTTCCTATTTATCTTAGTGCAAACCTTTTTTTCACATTTTGATGATTTTTTGAATATCATCCTAAACTGCTTAGTATCATACCCTCTGACTGTATATACTTCTACCTACTGTGATAATGATAAAAAAATTTAAGAGTTACAAATATCATCTTTCATATGGGAATATAAACAATTTGGGCCTTATAGAGGCTCTTAAATTTTTTCTCTCATTTACCTTTTTATGCTTCTCTTGAATTTTGTATTTGGACATCAGTTTTTTTCTGTTTAAGTCTGATCTTTCCCTCATGAATGCTTGGAAATATTCTATTTTATTAAATAATCATGGTTTTCCATGAAATAATATAGTCACTTTTGATGAATAGGTGATTCTTGGTTGTAAACCCAGTTCCTTTGCCTTCTGGAATATCATATTCCTGACTAGGGCTCTATGATACTTAAATTGTTTCTTTCTGGCTATTTGCAGTATTTTCTTCTTGACCTGGGAGCTCCTCAACTTGGCTATAACATTCCTGGAATTTGTCATTTGGGGATTTATTACAGGAGGTGATGTCTGGATTCTTTCAATTCCCAAATTACCCTCTTGTTCAAGAATATCAAGGTAGTTCTATTTTATAATTTCTTATAATAAGATGTCGAGGATTTTTTATTTATCGTGACTTTTGGGTAGTCCAGTAATTCTTAAGTTGTCTCTCCTAGATCTGTTTTCCAGGTCAATTATTTTTTCAATGAGATATTTTTTTTCATTATTTTGATTATTTTATTCTTTCTTGATGTCTCATTAAGTCATATTAGCTTCTATTTCCCAGATTCTAATTTTTAAAGACTGAATTACTTCCATGATCTTTTGATCATAATTTTTCCATTTGGTCTATTCTACTTTTCATGGCACTCTTTTCTTCACTGGAAAGGTGATAAATTTTTCCTTGAGGAAAGGTGATAAATGTTTATAATTGGGAGGAGGGGAGGGTTTCCTTGCTTTTTCTTTTTTTTCCTTATATTTTTAATTTAGAATATTTTTTCCATGGTTACATGATTCGTGATTTTCCCCACCCCTCTTCCCTCCCTCATCTCATAGCTGATGAGTAGTTCCACTGGGTTATATATGCATCATTGTTCAAAACCTATTTCCATATTATTCATATTTGCATTAGAGTGATCTTTTAACACCAAAACCCTAATCATATTGCCATAAAACTACATAATTGATCATATATTTTTTTTCTGTGTTTCTGCTCCCATAGTTCTTTCTCTGGATGTGGATAGCATTCCTTCTCATAAGTTCCTCTGGATTGTCCTGGGTCATTGCATTGCTACTAGTAGCAAAGTTCATTACATTCTATTATGCCACAATGCATTGATCTCTGTGTACAATGTTCTCCTGGTTCTGCTCCTTTTGCTCTGCATCAGTTTTTGGAGGTCTTTCCAGTTCACATACAAATTCTCCAGTTCATCATTCCTTTCAGCACAATAATATCTCATCACCAACAAATACCACAATTTATTCAGTCATTCCCCAATCAATGGACACCCCTTCATTTTCCAAATTTTCATGACTACAAATATTTTTGTACAAGTATTTTCCCTATTATCTTTTTGGGATACCAACCCAGCAGTGATGTGACTGGATCAAAGGGAAAGTATTCTTTTAAAGCCTTTTGGGCTTAATTCCAAATTGCCCTATAGAATGGTTGAATCAATTCACAACTCCACCAGCAGTTTCCCAATTTTGCCATATCGCCTCCAACATTAATCACTTTCTTTTGCCGCCATATTGGCCAGTCTCCTAGGTCTTCTGCGATACCTCAGAGTTGTTTTTATTTGCATTTCTCTAATGTGTCATTTAAAATCACTTGGGATACTTGGAACTACATTTCCCATGATCCCTAATGGGTTTCCGGTTTTGGATGACGTATTCAAGGGTGAGGGACTGTTTGAAATTAGGGGGAAGTGACTTGGAGCTTCCTTTTTAGTTACCTTGAGCTCGAGGAGAGAGGAAGGAAAATGGCTGAGGTGAGGTTAGAATAGGTTTTTCTTACAGGCGCGTGGTCAGTTTATCTCTATCAGCATGGCTTTTATTAAAATACTATTCTCCCTTTTGATCTCGGCCCTCATCATTTTTAATCATAACACTAATCAGGAGGGATTTAGAATACTTTTTCATGTGCTTATTTATAGTTTTGATTTCTTCATGCAAAAACTGCCTATTCATGTCCCTTGACCATTTTTCAATTGGGGAATGGCTTGATTTTTTTGTAGATTTGACTTAATTCCTTATATATTTTGGAAATCAAACCTCTGTCAGAGAGTTTTGTTATAAAAAAGGTTTTCCTGGTTTGTTGCTTTCCTTCTAATTTTGGTTGCATTGGTTTTGTTTGTACAAAACCTTTTTAATTTGAAATAAACAAAATCATTTATTTTATATTTTGTAATATTCCCTATCTCTTGCTTGGTCTTAAATGTCTTCCTTTCCCACAGATCTCATTCTCTATATTTAAATCATTTACTCATTTTAAATTTATCTTGGTATATAGTGTAAGATGTTGATTTAAATTTTTCCCATACTGTTTTCAATGTTCCCAGCATTTTTTCCCATACTGCTTGCTTTTTTAAAGGGATGGGATAGGAGGAAGAGAAGGCAGATTTTTATTGAAAAATAAATAATTTTAAAAAATGAGAAAATTGCACTAAATGGTCTCTGAGATCTCTTCCAGGTCTAAAACTGTGATCTTATAAACTAATAAAGAGTGAAATGAACAGAATCAGTAAAAAAAGGACAAAAACTACAAGAATATAAATGGAAAGAACAATAAAATGAAACGAAATGTTACATAATTATAATGACCAAATTTGACCCTAGAAAAAAACTGAAAAAATGCATCCTTTTGTTGCAAAGGTAGGGTGTTATGTGTATTTTATATTGCATATACCATCAGATAAGGCTAATATGATGGTTAGGTTTGTTAATAATAATAATAGTAACAATGATTAGAAATTTATATAATGCTTTAGGGTTTGCAATCCTCACAATAACCCTCAGAGTTAAGTACTATTATTCTAATTTTACAGGTGAAAAAACTGAGACACACTGAAGTTGTTGCTTACTCAGAGTTTTACCTTTTTTCTCTTTATTTTTTAAAACTTTCTTATAAGTATATCTTACTGGGTAAGGAATGGAAGATGGATATATTTGAAACATCATGTAAAAACAAAAGAGTAATAAAAAATGTTTTCAAAGAAAAGAGAGGAAACATCACCAATAAACTTAAGTCACATAAAATTTACTAGCAAAAAGAAGATATTTACCTTTTCCAGTCCTATATCCCTTCTCTCACTCTGCAAGGTCTTACAAAGATCAGTGGCTGTAGCTCAGCAATAAAATCATCCACTTCATTCAGTACCTTGGGAAGTAGTTCAGCTGGGCTTGACTTGAAAACAGCTTATTATGCTCTGACCATCTCCTCACAACATCCATCCAACTCCTTGTTAGCTATTTTTGTTTTATCCTTCCCAATCCAGAGATTATTCTTCCTGGCAGAGAAAACAGAAGCAAATGAAGGACTGAGTTAGTTCTGTCCTCTGTTATCTATAGTCATCATCCTGTTCTCTACATCCATTATTGCTTTACCTTCTTTAAAGGTAGGTAAAGATTTACTGAATCTTAAAACTCTCTTTTGTTCTCTTTTGCTACTAGCCTCAACTTATTTTGCTTTTAAGAGCTTCCAACACTTTTCTAATAGAATTCTATAAAAACTACCTTTTTGTGTTTGTCCTCCATGTCTATTCTTGCTTCAGCTTTCCATGCATGTATTTTAAAATTTGAGTTGGTCAGGATCTCTTATTTCACTATATTAACCATACTTAATGCATTTGCACATACACATCAGAGGCAATAAGTGTTTTTTAAATTCTGACTGCCTTCCTAAATAGTGTCTTAGTTGAATTACTTGCCCTCTCTACTCATAGTCATCTTTTTATTCATTCCATTCATGTGATTTTATATGATATCTGATTGGGCAGGTAGATATAGGCAGTTTTCACATTCCTCTTCCATATTCATTTTAATGACCCCTTGATTTAATTCATGAGATACTTAGGAGATATGTTTTATTACCTCTTTCCAGGTATCCTCTATCTCTTCCAAAGAATTCTTCATTTCTATAATTTAAGCAATGCTCCAAAAATCAAAATCCCTTACTCAAACATCTTTTTATCCTGTTGTTCACTTCCCAGATCTGCCTCTCTCTTCTGAATCTCCAGTTTTCGGTCACTAATAGGTTTACAAATACCATCTGTTTTCCCCAAAGTCTTCAGGTGTTTTTATCCAGAATGTCATAATCCTTAATGATGCTTTCAATGTTCTTTCTATTGGCATCATTTATCCCAGCATGAAGTACCAGAAATAGGAGGTGGCTATCAAGTTTGACAGCCCTTACGAAACTCACTGACTTGCCTTGGAAATATGTCCCAGGAAGGCTGACAAAGTAGGATTTTAGAACAGGGTTCCAATAAGTTGGACCAACAAAAAACAAAGTCTGACTAAACTTTATTTATTTAAAAGTATTGACTTTTAAGGCAAGAGTTGATAAAGGTTTTGTGCTCTCTAAATTCATTCCATTATATGCTTTCGTCATTCTATCCTTTGCTACCTTTCACACTTTTGAAAAACAGGAGGAGGAAAAGAATGTGTCTACACTTAGGCTTAAGTCATAGCCTCCCTGGAGAATAGGAATGAAAAGGTAGCTGTTCCCAAGTGGAAGCTGATAGATATTGAACTGCAAGGGAGAGAGAAACTCAAGAAAAGGGGGAAAGAGTCAGCTATGATTTCTGACCTATTCCTGCCTGGGGTTTCCTCACTATAGCATATATGAAACTTGAATACTACTTGTTAGAACTCAGAATTTTGATGATAGAGTAAAATTCATCAAAAGATCTGTGCTTTTGTCAATGGGAGGAAGGAACTCCCTAAACCAATCTTGTCAAAAGCTTCTATGACTTAGATAAGTTCTCTGGATTGACCTCGGGGTACAGAGCCTAGTCAGTGTCACATGGCTAGTAATGCCAAAGGTCACATTTGAACCATTTCTTCTTGACTAGAAGTCTAGTATTCACTCTATCACCTGTGCTATCTTGCCCCTAAAGATGAAAAACAACCCATATTGTTTTGTGTTATAAAACAACTCTGTGGTGCAATTAATGACATGTTCTATTATCATGAGACAACTGAGACTTACTCAAATGGCTTTGTGATTCAAGATGTGGATATTCGCTACAGCAAAAAAGATCCCAGTTCATCCATGCCTACCCCTCCTCCATGACTCTTTTCCATGTTACTGTATAAATTCATTTTAGGGGTTTGGTGGGACGGGGGTGGGGGAGAAGCCACTCAATGTGTTGGGATTTTCTCCACTTTTTCCTGACTTTGAATGTATGTCGGTAGCATATCTAAACTATTGAAGAAGAATCAGTTGCTCCAATTTTCTCCAAGATAAAATACAAATTCCCATGTTTCATCCTTAAAACCCTTTAGAATCCTACTGCAATCTCTCTTTCCAAGCTGATTATACATTATTTGTAGGATCATAGTCAGGAGGACATAGATGGAGAGCTAGATAAATGACTTCAAAAGAAAGAGGAGTGATGATACAATCTCCCTCTTGACAGGGAGGTAATAGACTCAAGATCTATAATGACATGTGCACTTTTGGGCAGGGTTAATTAGAGAATTTGTTCAGAGTTCATTATATATGTATATATATATACATATATTTGCAATGTGAGAGGGATATATCCCTCTCACATTACAAATGAGTTAACTGAGGACCAGGGGAATTTAAGTTACTTGTTCAAGGTAACAGTATCATATAGGTTGTGCCTTCCATGGACTGTTCCAGTTCAAGAGCCAAATGTTAAATTTTAATTGTTAACTCTTATACCTCAGGAACTGGTAAATGCTACAAATGAGGATTTATAATTAGTGCATTATCTAGCCCAAAGAAAATCATAGAAAAATGATAATAATATAGATCAGGTTGTAAAGTATACTGAGTTTAATTTTTTTTCAGAGACCCAGTTGTTAAATGTTAACTAGTATACCACTGCCCGTGACTCTTGAACCTTACAAATCATTTTAATGTTAATGTTCAAAAAATGGGCCTCTATTTCTGGGGGAAGTACAGGGTCAATAAAGGAGCTTTACAGACTCCTAAAGGAAATCTAACTAACCCACTTTCTTTCTACTGTTTAATTATGGATCTAATTTGTTGTCCATTTGTATTGTCAATTGACAGGCATACATAAGTTGACATATGAGCTCTATGGGCTGTCCATTTCCATTTCCTTGTATGTCATTACCTTGGCAATAGATATTCTTTATCCATTCAGCTTTTCCCATTTAGGTGAAATTCTTTTGAGTAATTAGAGATCTCTTCCAGAGGGCTCCATCTATGCTTTTGCAAAACATGATGCAACCATATGTCATTTGCAAACAGGAACATTTGAAGGATCTCATTATTTATATGGAATGCTTCTTGTATTCGAATTCTGTTTTGGATTTCTTCCATGACAATGACTAATACTTTAGATAAGTGTTGCATTGCCTCATATTTATGACGAAAGGTTAATAAAATAAGGTTATCTGTGTTATCTGTTTTAAGAAATCTTTGACAATTTTAAAATAGGGATGAAGTCAGGTATGTGCTAGAGCCCACTCAACCTGGCTTCAGATGATCAAATTTTAAAATTTCATTGTAGGAATTTACACCTTGTTTTGTCAATTACCTAGGCCAAATAAAGTGATAAATAAAAATGTTAATAATGCAGATTAAACTTAAAAGAAGGTCACATACATATTTTTTAGAGTGTGGGTTGTTAAATATTTAACAGTATACCTTGGATAGGAGATAGCTTATTAATAAAGAGTATTTAAGGTTCTGTTTAGCTCGATCAAATCAAATATTTTCATTTGGAACTATGCCCCTAAAGTTACCCAACTATGTTCTGACCTAGTGACACTGGACCTTACAAAGAAAAAAAATTGTTCTTTTCTGTATGTTGCCTTTCATTTTTATTCTTAAGTGCTCTCAGAGTGACTTTGCTTAGCTAGGTATTTTACCCAGCTCTTCTTAATCTGGTTTTCCCATCTCCTATTTTTTTATGAAGCAATACTTGTCATAATCTTCCATCACTTATATTCTTAAGACTTTAAAATGTGTAGATAAATTCTGTTTGTACTTTTATCCTTCCCCCTATCCTAGAGAACTATAACTTTTTTGCAAAAAAATTCTTCAGCAAAAATAACCAACACATTATAGAAGGCTAATAATATACAGTTTTTCACAACTCTATAAAAACATGAGAGGGAATGCCTTCTTGTATATCTTCTTTTGAACTATTCTTGCTAATTATAAGTTCAGTTTCAATTATTTCATTGTCATTGTTCTTCCTAATTATATTGTTGTAGACATTGTATATGTGGTTTTCCTGGTTCTGCTCATTTCATTTTGCATCAGTTTTATATATATATATATATATATAACATTCTCTTCCATAGTCATCTTTTCATGGTTTCTAATAGCTCAGTGACATTCTATTACATTCATACACCACAGCTTATTTAGCTATTCCCCATTTAATGGACAGCTGCTTTGTTTCTTGTTCTTTGCTACTACAGAAATTGTAAGTAAAGAGTAAATATTTTAGTGTATATGAGGCTTTTCTTTTTTAGTCATTGTCCTCCTTGGGGTAAATACCTTCTCTATAAGATTTTATAAATGAGTGTACATTAGAAATAATGTCCTTTGGTCGCCATGTATAATACCTCTGTTTGGCAAGTAAGTTAAATAATTACTGACTTTTTTACTTTCATTTTAGGCTTTTGCTTATTTCCTTGTTATAATGAATATATATTTATTAAAATCTAATATAAAGTACTGTAGTCTGTGTGTGTCTATGTGTTTTCTTCTATTAATACCCTGTTGTTCCATTAGTATACCTTATTATTTTCTCATTTTAAGTCTTTATCTCTAACAATTTTGTGGTCTGACTTATACAAGCATTTAGTTCACAAATGACTCCCACATGAGCAACAAGTTATTTCCTGTCTGATAATATAATATCAGTTTCATTTTTGTGATGTTATTTAGTGATTACTATAACTTCTGATTATTTCCAATAACACCTTCTGATTTATTTTCCAAAACAATTTTTCATGACATATTGGTATAAGGCTTCTGCATAGTCCACAAGCCTCTCTCCTTTCTTATTCTTGATCTATTTTTTCTAAATAGATGTCTTGCCATCATCATTTATTTCCAACTTTTATGTTGATTTTAAGTGGAGAGTTTTGTGGAGTTCTCCATAGAATTTTCCTTATCTCTTTATAAACTACGATCGTCTTCCTGGTTATCTTTTTGCAAATACTTAGCAATTGAAGAAATGTTTCTTGTTGCCTTTGGACACATAGTAAAACTAACCACTTAGCTATCTCTCAAGAACATATTTTTATAAAGATTTTTTTTTTACTGATTACATGTAATAACAAATTTCCATATAAGTTTTCCATAGTTTTATGTTCCAAATTGCCTCCCTCCTTCCCTTCCCTCCCCTCCCCTTTCTGGAGCTGACAAACAATTCAATCTGGATAGAACATATGAAGGAGAACTTATGAGATATCTTTCCACTTAGCTATATAACTTCCTTTTTGAGAGTGTCAAGATTGACAATTATTTGTTTTTTCTAGTAGTATGTCCATTTGGAAGACACAGAGATCTCACACAGACTGTCAACAGCTAAGTTAAAGTTATTAAGATGGTTCTTACTACTGCCATTTCTACCACCCTATCCCTATTTCTTTTTTTTTTAACCCTTTCCATCTTAGAATAAATACGATGTATTGGTTCTAAGGCAGAAAAACAGCAAGGGCTAGGCAATGGGGATAATGTGACTTGCCCAGGGTCACACAGCTAGGAAGTGTCTGAGGTCAGATTTGAACCCAGGACCTACTGTCTCTAGACCTGGTTCTCAACTCACTGAGTCACCCAGCTGCCCCCAATTTCTACAGAAGCCAAGGAGGACCACACAGGACTGCAAATCATTTTGTATTTTTTCTTTCAAAGATCTCTATGACCAAAGAATTCATCACCAAGTGGCTACTGGAGATGAAACGTTTTACATTTAGCTAGGCAGATCCTTGGAAAGCAGACTCAGTTGTTTACTAGGGCTAGACCCTACCAGAACTTGGGTTCTACAGGTATAATCTTCATGAATCCAAATTCAACCCCATGCTATGACAAATAACAGAAGTATGTCTTTCAGAAGACTTTAAGAAATCATCTGCAGTTTGGTAGTAATTAGCAGAGACAGGAATAAAACTCATATCTTCCAAGTCAGATGTTTGGGTTTTTTTTTTTCCATTGTGCAATTAACAACATAGAGGACAACGAGAGGAAAAGAGTGTTTATAAAAGACCAGAGGGTGCTTGTAGACAGCTTGTCCTCTTAAGTATTAAAAACATCTGATTAACCAATAAATAATAATCTTCCTGCAAATGCATTTACATAATAACTTGTACTCTCTTTGAAAGAAGTCAGTCCAGCCCACCCAGCTCTGTTTCCCATTATCACAAATTATCAGTGAGTAGAGTCCAAATTAATGAGGTTTTCCTATAGCTTCATTTTTATCTGACACAACAAAATGCAATAAATATTTTTCTTTCAGAACTAATTCCTTCTGTAGTCTTTGTGATTTTATTAGCATTTCAGGGAAACAGGAATTTCCAAAGCATTTGTCGTGATTTGCCTCAGTAAAGAATCCAATAGCAAATGAAAATAAAACAGGATGTTTGAGTGACATTTATAAAAACTTCTTACAAATAACAACTTCGCTTCTTTCCCTTACAGTCAGGATATTCTACCTTGGTACCAATACTGTGCAGACATTTCTGAAAGCCTTTTTGAAAAATGCTGCAATGAGAGGGCAGAATTGTTTCTCACTAAAAATTGCTATAGTTCTAACACTTTGATTTATGTAAAAGAAATGAGAATGAATCCTGTCTTTTAAAAATATTAACAATCACTGTGGCTGTTTTTTAAGGAATTCTATTTGGAACAGAAGTTCCCTTACTTTAGGCAAGAGAAACAACACTAAGGTACTAAATTTAGAGGATGGACATAGAAAGAATTTTTATTCCAAAGACTAAGTAGTTCAGCTGTACTAGTTCATGTGGATTCCTCCAAAACTTGCCTTACCTCATGCCACTAGTCCCACCACCCTTCCAATGGTGGCTTCCCCAGCAGTGGCTTCATTTTAGCCCTCCATCTCCCCATCCATTTAACCGCCAAAAACAATCATAACAACTACCCTGAACTGTCCTGGGTTGGCAAAAATGACTAAGTATGCCTCTGCAAGAAGGAATATAGGCAAGGCAATATAGCAAATATATGCAGCCAAATCAAAAAGTGCAGCCAAGTCCTGGAAGCATGAGACTGAAATATTTAACAAAGAATAAATGAATCTCCCATCCTGAAGATGCTGAGGAGTCCAGCCCTAATTGTTTCGACATGTTCCTTCCCTCTAGGTTGCTAGAGCATTATGTGAGGCAATAGATTTGTTCCTAAAAAGTTATGGGCCTAAAGATCAAATCCTAGTTTAGATGTAAGAGGGGATCTTGAAGTTTAAATGCAATGGATAGATACCTTTGTGAGCCTAAGATTCTTCTTGTAAAGTGAATGCTACTCCCCTCCTTCATTGTATCATCTGATCTTGATTTATATCTATTTGCTAAGTACAATATGTTAGGTGGTAGAAAGAGCACTGGTCTAGTTGAATTCTAGTCCCAGCTCAGTTACAGGTTAATTGTTAGGTGTTTTTTTTTTAAGTCACTTTTTTTGCCTCAGTTGTCTTATCTATCATATGGGAATAATTAATTTTCTCTGCCCTGCTGACCTTACAGAAAATAAGATGAGACAATGGATGTACCAGTACTTTGAAAAGTAGAACTTGCATAGGTATAGATAATACCTACATAGATGTTATCATTCCTTAACTAGGCTTTCTAAATGTGTGAAATATAATCTGTGGTTGAGTTTTCTCAGGAAGAAACATCTAGAATGGCCCAGATGTTGTGTCACAAACCTGACACTTGAAGACAAAATAAAATATAATCTTTGCTGGGTAAATCTTGTGGTCAAATTCAATTTCATCTTTTTTCCTCCTTGGTCATGTACAGATAACCTCAGAACTGAAGAAAGAGATATATGCCTCTGCAGCCTTCCTACTCCCTGAACCCAACTTTCTAAACTCCCTGATTGTGGCAAGGTGCATTAGTCCTTAAATTAAACTCACTTCATGCCCATTCTCTGTTCTCTCAGATCAAACTCATTCATTGTGCTTCTAATCATATTATTGTGGGGCTCAAGTGGACCAAATAAGCAACACGGATTATGTCAGGCCACGTTTCACTCATGAAAAAGTTTCCACAATGCCATTTGCCTACCATACCTCTCTATATGATGGTAGACCTCAACTTTACCTATCATTTCTTGGTGACCATTCCTAATTATCAAACTTATCCTGACCATCTCTCTCTCTTTTTTTTCTTCATTTGACCATCTTTCAATTCTTCTTTACCTACCCATTTATAAAGGGCTTTTTTAAAGTGTATACAACATTCTGTTAACTGTTAACACAATAGCAAATGCCAAATCAGAGTCCAAGAAAAACTTTACCCTGTTGGATCTCTGATAAATATGTTTCCTAAGTTGATGTAGCAAAATTTCACTGCAGCAAACAATTAAAAATAATGAATATATTAATACCTTTTCATGGTATATGAAACAAACTTCTATAACTATTAAAGACACCAAAATAGCCAATAACCATCTTAGAAAATAAGTTGGGAATTTTACAAATTTTCATTCTGTTTGCAATTGTTATTAAAAGCAATAAACTGTTGGTATTACTCATGGCCCAGCCATACCTCTTTCCCCCCAAAAGCACTGGTTTAATGCAGATTGAGTTTTAGCCTAGATACTTGACTAAGTATTAGGGGGAGGGGGTAGAAGATAGAGAGCAACAGGAAAAGAAAGAGGGAGAAAGGAGGCAGGGAGAAAAGGTGGAGGAGGAGAGGAGAAGAGAGGAGAGATGTTAGCTCACCTTAGAAAGATAATTTCCCTCTGATAAAAGTCCATTCCCCCGAGTCTCAGTCAGAAAGAGGTCCATGCCCTGCAATTTTACCAGGTTGATTTACTGCCTCAATCAGTCCCTATTAGGATAGGTCAGGTAAGCTCATATTTCTGAGAGGAGGCAATATGGTGCAATAGTTTAGAGCCAGCCTCAAAATCTGGAAAGCCTGGTTCAAGTCCCACTTATTACCTACACTAGATATGTGGCCCTGGACAAGTTGCTTAAACTGTCTGTGCTCTGTACCAAAGGTATTAAACACTTGGATCATCTACAACACTCCCTAGTGAGGCTAGTAGAGTCAATAAAGTTTAATGCCCACTCCTTCTCCATTCGAGTCTGACCTCATTGCTATAAACAACTCTTTGACCATTAGTAGCAGAGAAAGTGTTCATTTGTATTAGTAGAGAGCAAGTTTTGTCACCAGAAATTTCCCCATCAATTGTAGGTCCAGTCCCTACTCTTATCCCTATATCCCCACCACTGCATAAACACTCATGCCTATGTTGGCTAAGCTTGATTCTTAAAATGAAATATGAGTTTAGGAATATCAGATTTATATTTAAATTCAAATTTCAATGAAACTATACTAGAATTTAAATTCAGGGATAGTTTTTATTTTTTTTTTTACCCCTTACTTTTCATCTTAAAATCAATACTATGTATTGGTTCCAAGGCAAAAGAGCAATAAGGTCTAGACAATGGAGGTTTAAGTGACTTTCCCAGAGTCCCAC
Organism: Gracilinanus agilis; assembly: GCF_016433145.1. Classification (NCBI taxonomy): domain Eukaryota; kingdom Metazoa; phylum Chordata; class Mammalia; order Didelphimorphia; family Didelphidae; genus Gracilinanus; species Gracilinanus agilis. The sequence continues at coordinate 325,120,456 of NC_058132.1, read as the reverse complement.
AGCCAGGGTGTTTCCAAGGCCACATTTAAACCCAAGCTTCTGGCTCTTGGCTCTAGGCCTGGTTCTCAATCTACTAAACTGCACCCTCAGGTATAGTTTTTAAACATCTCTAAAGTAAAATGCCTTTTTTTAAAGAGAATCAAATAATTAGTCTTAACAAAAGAAGAACAAACTGAATAATTAGTTCATAAATTTGATGATCATTTTTTCTTAATGGGCTATTAGCTAAAACAAATACCTAGAACTTCCTGGAGAGAAGTGCTTTGAACACAATGGAAAGCAAACTAAAATATTTACTTACCATGGACTTCCTTTATGTTTTTGGATGACAAGATATAATCAAATAGTGCTGGACTTGTATTTTGAAGAGTTGGATTCAAGTCCTGTCTGCATTCTCACAAACTGTGGGTTCTTGGGCATTTAACTTTCCCAGACCTCAGGTTCCTAATCTGCAAAATTAGGGGGCAAGTTGGTGATAATATCCAAAATTCATTTAACTGTTTTCTCTATTTCTGTGAGCTTCCTGGTTTCCCCCAAACATAGCCCTTTCTCTGAGAATTCTAACACTTGATTCCTCTTTCTTGTGTCATGGTTTTTTCTGTTTTTGATTATAGGTAGTAACTCCGGATGGTCGTGGGAAGCCCAGGGCAAAATGGGGGCTGCTGAAGAATATTCAGTCTGTCCTCCTGAAACGTTCTTGAGCCCCCAACAGCAAAGTTTAAAAATATGCACATTATATACATATATATATATATACATTCCTTACAACATTTCTTATTCATGTTGGAGTTCCTTGAAGGCTAACTCTAAGTTCTTCTAATACAAGTCTTCTAATTCACTAATAAAAAAAATATATATGCTGAGAGTAATTTGTCTATTAATTATCATAAAAAGCAATCAATTAACAAACATTAAAGCTCTTTAAGAGTTTGTGCCAATATATATTTGTATTCACACTGAGTATATATTTAGTAAATGCAATGGAAAGCATATTTAGAAGCCAAGAGACCAGGATTTTGGTCTCACCTCCACCACCAGCTAGTTATGTGATGTTTAAATAGGTCACTTAACCAATCTGGTATATCTTTAAGGCTGAGGAGGGGAGGGTATTGAGGGAACCAAGATGGAGAAGTAACTAGGGCAGCAGCATACCATTTCACCACAAAAATCCTCTCCAACCAAGAGTAAAGTATTGCCACAAGATGAATACAAGAGTGAAAGAACCAATAGAGACAGAGGGAAACATCCTTCAAAAAAAAAGAAAAGAAAAACCCAAAAGGTAGGCAGAGATTATCTGGGGAACTGAGTTGAGAAGAGAGCAGAACTACTAGCAGGAGGCATAGCAGTGAGTGAAGAGCAAGCCAAGAGCAAACCACACCCCCCACTGCCCCACACATCTGCTCTCACAGGCTCCAAACTTAAGTTCAAGCTAAGTCAGACCCTGAGATCCTGCCAGACAAATAGAGGTCCAAGCTGACGTAACACCCCTTGAAATTTCAATCCTGTGAAGAAGTCTGGAGTCCCAGCAAAAGGCAATCTGGGCTGAAGGGGGCCAATCCATGTGGGCCCAAAGTGAAGCCAGGGTTCCCAGTTGGGGCTTGGAGTGAGGATACAGTTCTCAGGGGAAGCCTCCCTGCGATCTTTTTGCCCAAAACTAAGGGTGGAGTTACAAGACGGAACAATCAAGGGTGTGTTTTATTGAATCAAGAACACCTGGAGATAAAAATAAATTGAGCCTAAGCCTGGGGCTAGATGATCAGCACCTGACCTGACCAAGTTCAGACTGAGATCAAAAGCTTACACCCAAGCCTAAGGAAAGTCTTTAAGCTATCAGCATCTCAAGAATCAATTGAATCTGCACTGGGAAGGGACTCTCAGAGCTCTCAGCCCTCAGACCATCTGGTAAACTAGCAACAACCCTGAAAATAAGCCAAAAATAGCATCAAGGAAGGACTGAATTTTAAGAGGGTACACCAACTCCATGGAAAACAAAACCTACCTATAATTAGATAGGGAAAATGAGCAAAAAATCAAAAAAGTTCCTAATTCTAAAGACTTTTTATGGAGACAAAGAGCAAGGTGCAGACACAGAAGGGAACAACAAAAGCAAAGGAAACACATCCAAAGTCCAAAAGAAAAATATGGATTGGACATATGGATTCTGAAAGAGCTCAAAAAAGACTTCAAAAACCAATTATTGGAGGTAGAGGAAAAGTGGGGAAGAGAAATGAAAGGGATGCAAGAAGAAATGGGCCAATTGAAAAAGGAGAGAACCAAAACCTGACAGAGGAAAACCAGGCCTTAAAAATCAGAATTGACCATCTAGAAACTATAATGATTTCATGAGAAATCAAGAAACAATACAGCAGAAACAGATTTAAACATCAAATATCTTATTGAAAAAACAAATGACCTAGAAAACAGGCCTAGGAGAGACAATCTGAGAATTACTGGAATACCTGAAAGCCATGATGAAGAAAAACTTTTGTATATCACATTATAAGAAATTATCAAAGAAAACTGCCCAGAGATCCTTGAACAAGTAAATAAAATTGAAATTGAAAAAATTCACAGGTTCCCTCCAGAAAGAAATCCTCAATTAACAACTTCCAGGAATGTAATATCCAAATTCAAGAGCCACCAAGCCATGTAGAAAATACTTCAAACAGCCAAAAAGGCTGAAGGTATTGAACTAAATTATCTCTAAGGTTTTCCTCTGGATCTAAATTTAATTATTTAAATATTCAAGCTGAATTGGAAATATACTAGAAGAGAATGACTTGGAGTCACATTTTCCAAAGCGTGGCCCATGGAACCCTGGTAGTTCTCACAATATGCATATAAATTGATGAGAAATTTTGGGTACTACTGAAAATTTGGTAGAGAGCAACAAACAGGAGAGGTCATTCATTTAACAAATACTTGTTCAGAATCCAAGTCAACCTTTATTGTTACCTATGGGACAGCCATTGTGTAAGTGACAGGTAGAAGATGATTTTGAAATTACCTCATTCCAAGCCAGATGCACAAGCCCAGTTCCCTCATAACATAATTCAGCCTCTACCCCTACCCATTGCAGGCCTATCCCTTTCCCCATTTGGATTCTCACTCCATACATACACACACAAAGAAATAGAGTACACACAAAATACCAGTCTCTCACATCCATACTGCTATGTTCCTTCACACTGCATCACCATCACTCCAAGAGTCTCTTTGCATACTGTCATTTACTCCCTTTGTCTGATATAAACAAACATAGCTCATAAATTCATTCATTTCCCTCATATCATGTGTCATATGTACATCACACATTCCCCCAATACGATTTTGACCTAAGCCCTATACCATCTCCCTGTACGTGCTATATCTGACACATTCCACTAACCTTTCCTCTCATATCCTATCAGACATACCTCCCATAGATTCCCCTGACCAAATGTCTATACCTCACAGATAGGAACACACATACTTCCCATAAATTTCTCTCATACCATGTGTCACTCACACAAAATACCACTGTTTCCTCTCACAGAGTGTCTGACACATATCTTCTGCCATTTTCCTATATGCTCCTTGGTCTGCAACATTTTTATTGATTAGTCTCACATAGCTTGCCTCTCACTCATCTCATTCTACCTTCTTCCCATTATAAGGCAACACAGAAAAAATTAATTATTTGTCATTATTCAGTTTCTATGGGCTAAGACAGAAAAAGTGAAGGGACAAAACATGCATTTTCTATTATATAAAAATAAAAAATGAGATACATCCTAATAATTTCATCACCATAATTAAGTTCTGTTTTGTTTCTCGTGCTCCAGAATTGTTTCCACTTCTACATAAGCAAAAAGTGTTGAATCGAGGACTTCTCCCCTCTGATATCATTCTTTCTCTAATTCACCTTCTGATATCAAGAATATTAGAATGTAAGCTCTTTGAGGGTAGGGACCATTTTTTGTTTCCTGTTTGTACTGTATACTTAGGGTTGAGCATAATGTTTGGCACCTTGTAAGAGTGGGGAAAATGTTTTTTAATTGATTACAACATACTCTCTCATCCTCCTCACACCTTTTATCTGAACACACATCATTAATTCCTTTTACACTGCATCCAGCAACCCCTCTATTTTGCTACAAGTTTCCCTCATTTCCCTCTTCATTCCAAGTGTAATCCATATCTTCATACTCTTCAGATGTAGGTTCCATTAATACATTTCAAGATTCATTTTGTGCCATGGACAAAGTAATTTGTGAAAAAGCCTAAAGAAGGGCTTTTTTTTTCAGAAACCTTGTGTTTTCACCTATCTCAAAATTAAAATCTGGAACATTTCCCTTACCCAAGTTATTATGTTTGACCGTTTCATGTTTGCAGAAAGGAGTAAAAACCATTGTTCCTTCATAATACATCTGTTAGCCATCCTCACTTCCAGTTGAAGACTTTTGAATAAGCAATCTAAATGGACCTCTACCTAAGAAGAATTCTAGGATGCTAGGAAGTTCAACTTACAAAATAAAAAACAAAAATATTCCTACACTCAACTGGCTTATGGTTTAATGTATGTGTAGAGTTTTGTTTCTTAAGTCAATCAGAGCAATTAGGCTGTCCAAATGCAAATAAATAAAAATATTGTTTATTAGTTAAGGGGGTAAGATGGCAGAGTGGGGATACAATGTTAAACTAGTGGTATGAATGTAATAGAGAATGAATCCTTATGTGTGCTCTATCTGGAGATAGCAGGGTGGGACAAAAGGGCAGATGGGGAAAGGGATGGCCTTGTATTAGGTAAAAGGCAGAGGCTGAATTTATCAGTCACATCTGCCTCAAAGTAAGTTTGTCAGGTCATTTTCTAGGACAGGTTTCTATCAGTTATAAAGAACATTAAAACACTTGAGGTCTGGGTGGAATGGTTGAGTCAAATCAGATGCTTGTTAAGGGAGAAACCAGGGAAAGGTGCCTTAAACAGTAAATATGGGTCCAGGTGGGTATGTGGGAGAAAGGAATGACAGGAAGGGGCCCAAAAAGTAGGGGGACTGGGTTATAATGGCTGTTTGGATGTCTGTAACAGAAATGGCTGTTGGCCTCCAACTGCCACCCAGCATCAACAAGAAAGAGCCTATGGAAGCTGATAAGTAAAGGCAAGAGTTTAATAACACATTTTAATCAGGGACAAACTAAGGTAAAGGATGGGAATTGGGTTTTTCTACACTAACAGACTAAGGGCAAACCACAGGGTCAAGGGAAAGGGACTTAACTACATTCTTCTAAGATCTAAGCAAGACAGGGCCAAAAGAAAGCAGTACTGGAGTCACAAGGGGAAAGTTCCTCCCAACCTGCTTCCAGCCAGGTTTGGTCAGCTTAGCTAAGGACCTGAGGATGGCTTTACTTGGGATCTCATGGCTAATCCAGGGATGGTTTCAGGATGCCAGGAGTCAATTCCACCAGAACAGGTGATCCAAGGTATCCAGGTAGGGAGGGAAAGTTTGCAATGCTGTCCACCAGATCACAAAGCACTCCCTACTTGGTGCTGCTCTGCAAGAATGATGTCCTCTGCTGTGTAAGCCTTCACCACTCTCCAAGATCCCAGGGATTCTGGATACAACTCCCCTAGCTCTGAAATCTCCCAGGGTCAGCAACAGTTTTTGTCCCAACCCCCATGGAGTCTTTCTCAGGCCCAAGCCACTTCCTCCTTCCCCTGCATTCCATTCAGAATGTCCATGACCTCCAGCTAAGGCTTTTCCTAGCCTGCTTACACACCTACTTTTAAACTTATGCCTATTACAGTTCCCCCCCCCCTTTGCACAAAGCCAAAATAGTGTTCCACACAATATTTTGGTATTTGTGCACTACAAACTAAACTAAAATTCTAACCCAAAATAACAAACAACCGACACTAACTCTATTCTATCTAACACTATCCTACTTTACCCTACACTAGGGATTTCAACAAGGAAAGGTAAAGAAATAAATACATTGAACAGTTACATAGTTCAAAGCACAAAGTAACAAGTAACAATGCAAAATTTCCAACAAAAGTAACAAAATCAACAGTAAATATGAAATATCATCAAAAGGTCAAAACAAGCATCAAACACAACTCCTATTCTAATACAGAAATATCCTACCAACTAATAAATGCAAACAATTTTGAAAAATACATTTTAACACAACATAGCATAAATCTTTACATCAAAATTAAAACCAAACATTAAACTCACTTATTCAAATTACATTTAAATGTTTTCAACTCAGTTATATCAAATTATTCACAGAATTTACATTTATACACATATATACACATGATACATACATACAATATATACACAATATATATTGTATATATACACAATATATATGTATGATATACATATATAGCTATATTTACACATAACATATGCATATCAAATATACATATGTATACACCCTTTACATATATACAATACTTACACCATAATACAATTTACAATATACACATACTATTTACACAACTATTTACATTATTTAGTGATATGTGATCTGTAGTATGCTATATGTTCTTCCTGTAATGCAATTTCGTTATGTTTGTTGTATCTGCACATTAATGTACATAAGTTACCCTATCTTATCCTCTAATCTAATCTAATACTACTTCTAAACTATTCTAAACTATCCCTATGGTATTAGTATATTAGTCTAGCTACTTCTACCTAAATAACTAGCTAATCTTTGTTAATAAATAACTTTTGTTAGTACTTACTTATCCTATAGCTAATTCTAATTTTGTTAGTATTATACATTGTTTCATTTCTTAAGGAACACAATGTATCCTAACATGTTTGTGTCTTATGTATCTGATTTGTTATGTTGTTTCTTTGCTATATTGTGTTGTAACATGTTACTGATGTATGATACCTACCAAAACTCCAGATCTCCTCCAGATCTCCTTTCTTCTTATGATGTTCCATTCCTCAAGGAAATCTTCTCCTCTCTACTTTTCTCCTCTTCTCCTCTTCTCCATCGAACTTCTTGATAGTTTTATGTGCAATGTTGGATGCATATGAGTATGTAGTGATACTATTTACATTACCCAAAATACTTTCAAACCATTCATCCAAATTGTCCATGATTAATCCTCTTCTTTAAGAAAATCCTCACAATGAAGTTTTATCAGTTCAATTCATAAGTTCATCAGTCTTAATACAAAGTTCATAAATTCTGAATCCTGAATCCTCTTCATCCATGTCCTCTTCCATCCGAATGTCCTTTTCCACAGGAATGGTCCTCTCCTTACTGAACTTTCTGACTGCAGACTCTAATTGACTGAAGATCTCAAATTACACAATTTCTTCTTCTTCTTCTTCTTCTTCTTTCTTCTTCTTCTTCTTCTTCTTCTTCTTTCTTCTTCTTCTTCTTTATTAATAATCTCTACATTTTCATTATCTATACCATGTGCTAATTTAATATGTGAACAATGATACCACAAATATCTACGTAAAACTTTTACAGAAGATGATGAAACTAATACAACTGTATAAGGACCTACCCAATTTTGTTCTGTTGCCAATGTTTTGGCAAAATTTTTCACATAGACCATATCACCTGGTTGAAAATTATGAACACAATAATCCAATGGACCAGATTGAATTAATACTCCCATATCTTGTAATTCTCTTAGCCTCTCCTGTAAAGCACTTAAATATGAAGTAATTTGGCAATCACCTCCTAAGAGTGATGCATAAACAGCCTTACAAGTTTTTGCTTGCGGTGGAACATGTCCAAAGAGCATCCCATACAATGATATATGTAGATCTGCTCTTAGTCTTGTACGTAGGTAAAACAAAGCTATGGGAAGAATCTCTGGCCATTTGAGATGAGTTTCAGCACAGAGTTTCCCAACCATAGTCTTGAGTTCCCTATTCGTACACTCCACTTGACCTGAACTTTGTGGGTGATAAGGAACATGATATTTAGGTGTTATTCCTAGATTCTCATAGACTCTTCTAAGGATATCCTGAGTGAAATGAGATCCCTTATCCGAATCTATGGTTAAAGGTACACCAAATCTAGACACAATTTCCTTGAGTAACACTTTCACCACAAAACTAGCTGTGTTGGTATTTGATGGAAAAGCTTCATGCCATTTAGTTAGTCTATCAACTATTACAAGACAATACTTTTATCTTTCAGCTTTAGGCATACAGATATAATCAATCTGTAAATTCTCAAATGGACAATATGCTAAAGGCCTACCACCCAAACCTTTCTTTCTGAATGTACTTTGATTGAACTTTTGGCAGACTGAACAACTATTACAGATCTTATTTGCAACAGTACTTATTCCAGGAGCAACCCATTATCTCTTGATGGAATCCACAACAGCTTGTGTACCAAAATGACCTTTTGTATGGATGGCTTGACACAAATAGGTATACAAATCTTTTGCTAACAATGGCCTTCCTGTATCAGTAATCCATTTCCCATGTTCTTTCCTAGCTCCAAATTTATCCTTCCATTTCTGGATATTTGAGTCTACATAAGTTTTCTCTAGATCATCAGAATCAATAGATATTAAATTCATTACATAAATTGGAGCATTCTGGGCTGCATACTTCACAGTGATATCAGCTCTGTGATTACCTTTAGAGACTGAATCTCTACCATGAGTATGACTCCAACAATGAATTACTGCCAGCTGTTTTGGCTTTTGGATTGCTTCCAACAACTCAGTTATTATTCCTGCATGAGCTATTGGTTTACCCGATACAGTAATAAAACCTCATTGTTTCCAGATCCTGTTGCATGGCAAACAGAAAATGCATATCGAGAGTCTGTGTAAATATTTACACTTTTACCTTCAGGTAGAAGACATGCTTGCTTCAATGCCATTAATTCTGCACCCTGAGCACTAAGATTACTAGGTAATTACTAGGCATACCACAGTGTCTCAAATTCTGTAACAACTGCAGCACCAGTACATCTGATTCCATTACATAAATAATGATCCATCTGTGAATAACACCAAGTCTGGATTTTCGAGTGGAGTGTCTTTTAAATCCATCCTAGGCATATCCACAAGATCTACTAATCCTCAACACATTCATGCAATGGCTCACTGTTCTTAGGTAAATCAGGTAGAAGAGTAGTTGGATTAAGTATGCTACATCTCTTCAACTGGATGTTCTCACTACCCAAGAGAATAATTTCATATTTAGATATTTGTTGGTCTGAATATGCTTGAGTACGAAACTTCCTCATTAGTGTTTCTATCTGATGTGAACAATAGACAGTTAAAGGACATCCCAAAACTAGATCAGCTGACTTCTGGACTAACACAGCTGCTGCTGCACCCCCCCTTAGACAGGGTACTGTCCCCGCAGCTATTGGATCTAATTGACAGCTATAATACCCAATTGGATGATAACTTTGTCCAAGAGTCTGTGTCAACACACCAGAAGCTATACCTTTTGTTTCATTGACAAACAGCTGAAAAGGTTTCTCATAGTCTGGGATTCCTAATGCAGGTGCAGATAGAATGGCTTCTTTCAGCTTATCCAAGGCTAAGTGATGTTCAGGCTTTAGTTTCAGAGGTTCTGGTTCTATATTCCTGGTAAGATCTGTCAAACATGTAGTGATCCCACTATATCCAGGAATCCATTGTCTACAGAAACCAGTAGTTCCAAGAATAGCTCTAAGCCTATTACATGCCAATGAGAATTTCTCTACTATTGCTGTAAGTTCACCTATCATTAGTACCTTATGTGTAGCACAACTTTCTATTATAAACTGATAATAGTATGATTCTGGAAAAGGCATTCTTTTGGGGAGCAATGTTGGGGGAAGATGAGAAAAAAAAGTGAGAGGGAACCCAAGGTTGGCAAAAAAAAAAAAAATAAGCAGAAGTACAGTGAGCTTCCCCAATAAAACTCATGCAAATAGAACTGGAAAAATGTGCCAGAAAGAATACTAATTGCATCCTATAAAAAGTGATAGTGAGTAATTTTTCCAACATAGGTTGGCATAGAGACTTAGATAGAGAGGGCTGCAGATGCTGGGAACAGAATCTAGCAAGGAGCAAGCTTTGAAGAGAGCATTCCAATCAGGAAGAGACTGTGCTGGTCCTAGACCCATACCAAGGAACAGATCAATTTCATGGCTCCAATAAAGGGTTAGGTGTGAACTAGTTAACTTTGTTGCCTGCTACCCAATTCTGAGTCATAGATCCTGGGCAGAGGGGACCTGCACCCATCTCTTTCATCCATACCACCAGCAGAAAGTAGGTTCAAAAGCGAGCAGTAGCAGTGTAGCTTCGATCTCAGAAATAAAGCAGAGCCTCAGTTCCAACTCTGCCCCAAGGAATGAGGGCAAGAATTCCAGACAAAAAGATTATCTATAGTTCTGCCATTCAAATAAGTAGAATTTCCCAGCTGGCTAATAGTGGCTAAGTCCAGTAGCAGTCTACTACTCAGACCCACGCCCCAATCAGGGACTTTGAGTGCTCAAATCAGAGGACAGCAATCAGACTTTGTCCTAAATCAGAGCACTTTGGAAGCCCTGCAATTTTTGAGTTTCTAGCCTGAGCTGTAGAATTACACAGTGCTCAATATTTCAAGAAAGGAGCAACAAGAACATCCCAGACTTTCTTCCAGAAGAGCTCAGTGTCCTGCCTTAATAGCTAATCTGAAGTCAGTAGGCAGGCTGGAAAAAAGGACAAAAACAAAAAGAATTCTGCTATAAAAAGATAGTATGATGACAGGAATGATCCAGATATAAACCTAGAAGAAAACAATGGCTCCAAAATATTTGCAAAGCCTCTAAGTAAAATGCATCTTGGGCACAAATTTAACTATAAATACTGGAAAAGATGAAACAAGAATTTTTTAAAGAGTTAAAAATGTTTTTCTCAATAAAATGAGAGTGTGCTAGAGGGGGAGAAAAAGAAATGAGAGCTATGGAAGAAATAATTGGAAATAAAATGAATAGCTTGAGGCAATGGGTAAAAAAAAACACCTTCTCCAAGCAACAAACTCCCTGAAATTAGAATGAACCAAAATAGAAGTCAATAATTCTGTGAGACAAGAAAACATATAAAACAAAATCAAAACATGGTGTAAATAGAAGGGAACATGGAAGTGTCTTCATTGCAAAAACAACTGAACTGGAAAACAAATTGAAGAGGAAAAAAAAATCAGAGACCAAAACAAGAGCCTAGACATTAGATTTCAAGAAGTTTTATAAAGAAAACTTCCCAAATCTCTTAGAATCAGAGGTCAAGGCAGAAATAGAAAGAATACACTGGTCACCTCCTGAAAGAAATCTCCCAATGAAAATTCCTGGGAACTCCATGTCCAAAATCCAGAGTTTATTATCAAAAAAAATATGCTGCAAGCTGACAGAATGAAAAAATTCAAGTACCAAAGAACCATAGTCAGAATCTCACAAGAGTTAGCAGACACCACTATAAAGGAGCAGAGTCCTTGAAGTACAATATTCCAGAAGGTAAAAGATATAGACTTATTTCCAAGAATAACTTACCCAGCAAAACTGAGAATAATGCTATGGGACAGGGTGGAGTTGGGGTAGGGGAATGAGTCTTTAATGAAATAGAGAACTTCCAAATATTCCTGATGAAGAGAGCAGAGCTGCAGAGAAACTTTAAAATTCAAATACAGGTAGGGCAGCTGGGTAGCTCAGTGGATTGAGAGCCAGGCCTAGAGACGGGAGGTCCTAGGTTCAAATCCGGCCTCAGACACTTCCCAGCTGTGTGACCCTGGGCAAGTCACTTGACCCCCATTGCCTACCCTTACCACTCTTCCACCTATAAGTCAATACACAGAAGTTAAGGGTTTAAAATTAAAAAAAAAAATTCAAATACAGGAGTGAAAAGAAATATAAAAAAAAAAACATAAATACAAACAGCCAATGAATGATAATGGATTAAACAGGAATAAACTGCTTGCATTCTTAATAGGGAGATGATATATCTGTTCCTCATGAATCCTATTAACAATAGGGGGTCATAGAAAGATTCTAGCTTGACAGAAAGATCTGGGAGTGATTTGATTATATCGCAATATTCTAAAGAGAAGATTCCAGAAGATTTGTTCACATGATCAAAATATGTAAGTACACATCTATATAAATATGGAAGAGGGGGTTAAGAAGAGTGGTTGACACTGGAACCTCACTATCATCTGAACTAGTTAAAAGAGAAAAGGAAAGAGAAGGGGGAGAAGGGGTAAAAAAAAAAAGATATTTTATTCAACGCAGGAAATAGAAAGGAGAAGAAGGAAATAGGAGGATCAATTAAGGGAGAGATTAGTCCTAAGTAAAACAAACTTTAAGAATGAACAAAAATATTTATAGCTCTTTTTAAGATCATAAAGAATTGGGCAGGGGTGCCCATAAATTGGGGAATAGCAAAATATGTTATATAAATGTGAGGGAATTCCATTATGCTATAAGAAATTATTAAGAAGATGGTTTCAAAGAAACCTAGGAAGACTTTTATGAACTGAAATAAAGTAAAGTGAACTGAACCTGAAAACCAATTTATACAAAGACAATGATAGAGTAAAGACAAACATCTTTGGAAGAATTAGGAGCTCATATCAATGTAGTGACTAAATACAACTCCAGAGGACTAATGATAAAACATACTACCCAAATCCTTAAGGAGAGTTGTGGGACCCAGAGTATATATGGGAGTGTGTGTACATGTATGCGTGTATGTACATAAAATATATATGTGTATATGTAGAGATAGATCATTATGTGATATACAAATGAGTTATATCTTTATGAGAGAGGCAGAGACAGAGAAAAAGATTGGCTAGATATGATCAATGTGCAAATTCGGTTTGCTTTACTATATTTATTTGTAACAAGGATTTTGTTTTTATGTCATGGGGGAGAGGCTAGTTTTTGCTAATATATAAAAAAGATTTAAGAAAAGTGCAGGAAAAAACAACTGGACGAATCAGTAGAGAGCTCTTGAAGAAGTAAGCAGAGATAGCAATCTGAGTTGTAGAAGAATGATCAGGGTAGTGATCATCTTGACTTTGCAAATGAACTTAGAACTTAAAGTATCTTTCAGATGCCTTCAGAAATGGCAATATGTTGGAGAGAACTGATGCTCCAAAGATGATGATGCCTACAATGAATGCCACATGGATACCAGAAGAACTAGTATCCAGTAATAGGCTAAAACCATGGATAAAAAGAATACTAAGAAATGAAGTCAAAAGTAAGGCTAAAGAAGGCAAGAACATGAATATACTTTTGGAAAAGCTACAAATTGATCCAACCAATCTGGGAAATAATTCCTCTTTTTATAAAAAAAATTACTAGGATATTCATATACCCACTTATCTAGCAATCTTACCACTGGTCATATACCCCAAGATCATCAATGACAGAAAAAGCATATAACTATAAATATGCATATGTGTATGCTTATCTTATATGTTTTTGTATATGTATATATCAGTACATTTCATATTAGCAAAAAAAAACCTTTGACAATAAAGCAAGTGCCTATCATTTGGAGAATGGTCAAACAAATTGTGGAATATAAATGGAATGGAATATTATTGAACTATAAAAAAATTTAAGGCATATTAGAGCAATTTTAAGTTATGAGAGCAATTCATACAGGGCACTCTATATAATTGAAAGCAAAAGATATCAAAATCTGGACTAACTGTAATGACTCATCTTGGTTCCAAAAGTCAGATGATAAAACACAATTCTATCCCTCCCAGTAAAGTTTGTGGATTATGGGTGTAGAGTGCATCATTCATTCACCAACAGATGTGTCTGCTGATTTTGCTTAAGAATTAAAACAGATGATTATAAGGAAGGGTTTTACAGAGAGAGTCCTTATTAGGAAGTAACTATGAAATAAAAGCATAAAACATTCATTAGAACTTCTAGGAATAAAAACTAAAGAAGTGTTTGGAAGAAAAGATAATCAATTTCTTTTCTTTTTTTTTTTAACTTTAACTTCCGTCTTAGAATTAATACTCAGTATCAGTTCCAAGGTAGAGGACTGGTATGGGCTAGGCAATGTGTGTTTCGTGAATTGCCCAGGTCACACAGCTAGGCCTGAAGCTAGATTTGAACTCAAGATCTTCTGACTCCAGGCCTGGATCTCCATCCATTGAGATACCTAGCTGTCCCCAAAGACAATCAATTTCAATATCATTGTAAGGTAATCTCGAACACAGGGTAGGAGGCTTTGGAAACCCAATCATACCTAACATTTCTAAGATACTTAAGGTTTATAAAGATCTTTCCTCAAGACCATTCTGTGTGGTAGGTGGTTATTTCCATCTTATAGATGAATAAACTGAAAGTCAGGAAGATTAATTAGTATATTACTCAAGATAAAATCACTGGCAGAATTGTGATGCAAATAAAGCTGTCCTGACTCCAAAGCCAGTATTCCTTCTGCTCCACCACATTTATTAAAGGGGGAAGTGCCTTCCTTGACCAAGATTCCTATAACATGTAAGGTGAGGAGTAGGAACATAGGTAGGATTCCCATAACCCATTCTGTCAAACCAATCTCTAACTCTGTTGTGGTTATCTTAAGCTGAGGAATTTGTGCTTGGTCAAGCCCCTCCTTGATTGTAATTTCCATTTCTCTCAAAGACAGAAAATGGTACTCTTTTAGCCCTCAGACAATGAACTAGAACTGAGAAGGAGAGCTAGAAGTTTACTGATTCCAATAGCATCAGTACAGAGAAGCAGTGCATTTGCCCAGGATTGGGAACAAGTGGATGTCTCTTAGGAAGAAAGGTCAGAGCAAGAACAAATACATCAGTCTCCTATATTGCTAATATGCTGGCGGATGCAACCAAAGCAGAGAGCAAGGGACCAAAGCAACAATACTGATAAGAGTGGCTCAGATGCAAGCCACCAGACTCAGAACTCCAGACTTTGTTCTGATAAATGAACAAAAGGCTGGGTCAAGTAAGGGAAAACCAAAGTAGGTAAATGTATTAAGAAAAGTCAGAGAACAGGACCTAATTAATTGAAACCAGTGAAGATCTGAAGGAGTGTGTGTACCTTTTGATGGCTCACTAGGACCCATCATTCTCATCCCACTGGGTTCTTTAAAATCTGGTAGCCTACTGTCAACAATACTTTACAAGTAGCACTGTAGGAGGTAAAAAGCGTAAAAGGGGCAGAAAAGCACTTGGAAAAGAAAGGATACAAAAAATCAAAACTATTTTACTTGACAATTTTGCCTTCAGGAACATGCTGAATCCATACAAATGTGTTCGCCATTGAAAACATTTCAGTAGCAACACAGTCCCTGTTGTCTGTCTTCCCAGGGTGGCTTCAGGGAAAGTTGCTTGAATTAGCTGAATAATTGTGGCTGTTTAGACCCGTGCTGGCATGCTGCCACAGCTGGCAAACTGGC
Source organism: Gracilinanus agilis (assembly GCF_016433145.1). NCBI lineage: Eukaryota > Metazoa > Chordata > Mammalia > Didelphimorphia > Didelphidae > Gracilinanus > Gracilinanus agilis. The sequence continues at coordinate 325,105,050 of NC_058132.1, read as the reverse complement.
CTTCCAAAACTGCTCCTATCCCTTCAAAAGCAAATGGATTTTACCCCTCTGAGTACAGTGAGAGAGGCACTGGTCACTCAGCAAGAAAATATTCCCCAAAGCTTCATTAAATTCAAGGTTCCAATATAGTTTAGCATTTTTAATGTTGAAAAAGTCGTTCACTTGGGATGAATTTATGTTAGTATAGATGTAAATCTCAGGTCTTTCACTTAGCCTTCATTTTCCAATGTGCTGCTCCCAGGAATCAGAAAGCCCAAGCCCCCAGTGTCTCAAAAAGAGCAAAATTCAGAACATCATCTCCAGATGCCCAAAGGACCACAATCTATGACAGCCAAGACAGCCTTAAACAAAACACAAGAGTCAGAAAAAGATCCCTTTATGTCCCTTCAACACTCTGTTCCCTTTTATCATTCATATAATGGCCCAAACCATCCTTTAACCCTCCTGTTCTTTCTCCTGCTAGATGGGGTAGGAGATAAGTGTTAGGCTTGGAAGCAAGAAGACCTGAGTTCAGATAAAGCCTCAGACACATAGATAAGTCATTAAACCTCTGTGTACCTCAGTTTCCTCAACTATAAAGTGGGGATAATAATAGTTCCTACCTCCCAGGATTGTTGCAAAGATAAAATGAGATCATATTTGTAAAGCACTTAGCATAGTGCCTAGCATATAGTAGGTGATTAATAAATGCTTGTTTCCTTCCTTCCTTCCTTCCTTCCCCACCCTTCATAGCAAATCCAATTCTCAGGAAAGGATAAAATGATGTCAGTCATATATATATATATATATATATATACATACATATATATATATATATATATATATAATTTACTGTGAAGTGTAGTGCCTCATCACAAGTCCTGCATTGCCCCTAACCCCTAACACAAAGAGCAGCAGTCCCTTAATAAAGATGCATTGATTAAATAAAGTCACAATGTTCCAGTGACTGTAATAAGAAATAAGGATTAATTTTTTTTCTGCTTAGCCCCCAAAAGAAAGAACTAGAAGTAATTGATGGAAGCTCCAAGGAAGATTGCACTCAATAAAAGGAAAATTTTCATGAAATTAGAGATATCCATGAGTGGAATAGACTGCTTTCAATGCATTCTCCCTCACCATAAAATTCAAAAAGAAGCTAGCCAACCACATGTTGCAGATTTTATGGGATGAATTCATCCTCCATTACTAGACAAACTTCTGGAAGACCCTCTCAAACTCCAGTGTTCCATAGTTCTATGAGTCTCCCAGAGCATTTACATTTTCATCCCTCTCTCTGTTTAGCTCCAGAGAGCAGAACTAGCTGCAGTAGCTGTAAAATGCAGATAGATAGATAGATTAGATAGATAGATAGATAGATAGATAGATAGATAGATAGATAGATAGATAGATAGATAGATAGATATGGGTGGATCAGTGGGTGTGGTGGGTGTGTCTACACACACATAGAATATATATATACACACACAAATATATACACACATATATGTTGTACATAAAAAAAAACTTCCTAAAACTGTCCAATATGGAATGGGATGCCATAGGAAGCAACACATTCCCCCATCTTGGGGGATATAGGATGCTCAGGGAGGACTAACACCTCTAGTGTGAGGATTTGCCAAGCCATTTCAGGGTTGCTCATCCACCTTTGGTGACTACCTTTCACCCAACTCTCTCACCTGTAACTCCAAGAAACTGTAGCATGGGCAGCAGCCACATTTCAGTAAAACCATCTTGGCAGACAATCTAAAGGAAATCGAGGGTAATCAATGTTAAGGGGATGTCTACCCCAAACATGTGAAGACTTCCCCTGATGGAATGGGTAAATGAGAACAGTTTATTCCGATGGCTGAAGCAGGCACTATGGAATTCCTAGAGCTTGGTCAGACATCAAAGATGTCAAGGTCATCCAATGCATCCTGGGCCATCACTAGTTATCCTGACTTTTGTCTTACCCCTGGACTTCAATGACTCTGATGGAGAGAATGAGGCTGACAACTTTGTACAACTCTGCCTCACTTAAATCCAGTTCACACTCAAATCAAGACATTACCCTATTTGAAAATGAAGGACAAAAAACAATATTACCCTTCATTAGAGGTCTTCAAGAGAAAGTTAGATGACCATTTCTTTGCAGCACTGGAGAAGTTCTCCTTATACAGATCAGAGTTAGAATTAATTGGCCACTGATGCTCCATCCACCTTTGAGATTCTGTGAGTCTAACTGTGGAAAGAAAAGTTCTTTTCCTCTCAAAAAGATCTATAGGAAAAGTAGCTGGTGAGAAAGGAGTTTGGAAGGGAGAAGATCCTTCCTTACTGCCCTGAAAATGCAGCCTACCCTGACATTACACACAGCCTTCTCTACCTACATGTAGGATCAGCCTTGATGGCAACCTTTTGACATTTCTGTTTCCTCACACTAAATAAGCAAGACCCAGAAACAACTCAATATAGTAGCCCAATGTTTAATAAAATCAGGAACTTAAATGATTAGTGACAGGAATCCCTGTTTAATAAGAACTTGATAAGGAAACTAAAAAATAATTTGTCTGAAAATGGGTTTAAACCAGGAATTCTGACTAACATACCACAATAAGTTCCATGTGCATATGTGACCTAAATTTTAAAAATGTAACTTAATATAAATATTTAGAAGAGAAAAGAGGAAAATAACTTTCAGGTATGTAGTTAAAGAGGAGAATCCTTAACCACCTCGAGATAATAATTATAAGAGATAAAAGACACAGTTTTTAATATAGGAAGCTAAAAAGTTCTTGACTAACTCAAAACTAGAATAAGAAAAAACATCAAGTAGGTAATTTGCATCAAGCATTTATACTTCCCAACAGCAATGATCTATTAATACCATTAGTTTTAAGTGTTTTGTTTCAGTGAGGTAGTTCAGTACTGGGTCTGGAGGAAGGTTTGAGTTCAAATCTGGCCTCAGACTTACTAGCTGTGTGACCCTGGGCAAGCCTCTTAACCTCTATTTGCCTTAATTTGATAGAGGAGGAAATGACAACCCACTCCAATTATCTTTGCCAAGAAAATTCCATGGACAGGATAGTCCACGAAGAGTCCAACAGAACTAGACTATTTAACAACTATAATGAAACAGACTGATACATGATTGTTTTTTGCCAAAATTCATCTTCAATTTTGAAATTTTATGAAGTTGGTCATTATGATGCTGCCTTTTTAGGCTGCTACTTAATTATTAAGATGGGTACAAAAATATACCACTCACTATACTATTTTTCTTTAGATATTCTCATCATTGAGAGAGCTACTATTGATGTATAAGGATTCTAGTGAGTCCCTCAGGCTGTATTTACCCCTATTGAGTTCAAAATGATTCATCATTGTTCCCTTAGCAAACTACATGTGGGGTCACGTATCTTGTTTTAAGAAATAGGCTTTCCATGTGAGGATTTTTCTGGTTTGGGAACATCCTTATGACAAATTTTTGAGCACTGAGCAACAAAGCAGCCCTTCCTATCTTAGAGTCATTACAGTGATTCTTCTCACTAAATATTACAGAAGTATTTCTGAAAAGCCACACATAAGCTGAATTTTGTAAGTGCCCCAGTAGAGCTTGTTGTCTGAAGAGTAGAAGGGAAATTTAATTTGCTTCCCTCTTTTTCTTTTAAAGCTTGGCATATGTACCTAAGATGGAGGTTGCTATTCCAAAAGTTATCTTGTATTATACTTTTTAAAAAATTACTAGATTGGTTAAGCTCTTAGACCAGGCAGCATATGCTAGGCATATACCCTAAGGTCCTCAAAGAAATAGGGGGAAAGCCTGATATATCCCAAATATTCATAGCAAAAAAATATCAAAATGAATACCTTTTCATTGAGATAGCAAAACAAATTAGAACATAAATGTAACGAAATAGTAATACTTTATATGAAACAATACAGGAAAAGTTGAGACATGAAAAAAACTGTATTAACTGATGCAGAACAAAGTAATTGAAAACAGGAGTATAAAGTACATAATAACTATTTTTTTGTTCAGTCATGTCCCAACTCTTTGTGTTCCCATTTGGGGTTTTCTTGTCAAAGATATTGGAGTAGTGTGCCATTCCTTCTCCTGCTCATTTGACAGATAAGGAAACTGAGGCAAACAAGGTAAAATGGCTTCCCCAGGGTCATGTAGTGAGTGTCTACAACCAGATTTGAATTCAGACCTTCCAGGTCTAGCACTCTATCTACTGTGCCACCTAGCTGCCCACAGTTTTTAAGACTGAAATGGGGAGACTGCCTATAGATTAATAATCTTTATTAATCAAAAAGGAGAAGATGAGAGAAAAGCAAGGACAGAGCTCATTCCTAAAGAAAGGATTAATGGATAGCCTCTATTTTGCTGACTAAGACCTAAACCTTTCCATAGCAACCACCTAGTGCTGTGATGTCAAACCTATGGCACATGTGCCAAAAAGGCACGCAGAGCTCTCCTGTGGCCATGCCTGCAGTCTGCAGCCAGAGTTTGTTACTAGAAATACAGAAGAACTTGGGGCAGAGCTATTCCCCTCCCCCTCTCCATGTGCCTGAGGACATTCCTCATTTCTCCCCCTCCCCTGTGTGATAATTAGATTAAGTCTACACTGCCCATCTTTAGATTTAATCACCAAAACCAAGAACACCTTTAATTCTGGGAGGTCTGTAACCCACTTGTGCTAGAGTGGGTGATGAATCAGAATCAACTGACCCGCCCCCTAGGCAGTACTATGAGAATCATCTATTATGATTGGACATGCAAATTAGAGGTGGGTGCAGGAAGTGAGGAAAGATGCTATCTTTTAAATATGATGGTAACTTCCTGTGGAGGCAGTTGACATTTTGAACTTGGTGTAGAAGGATCTCTGACTGTTTCCCTTTGAATTGTCACATGGGTAAGTTAGGCTGACTCTCTCTCTCTTCCCTTGGCATTTCTGGAGGCTCTACCCTCAGGGAGGTCTCTCTTGCCTCTCTAATTGTAAAAGGCCTTGTGGCTAGAAGCCTTGTTTAATTAACCTCTGTGCCCTTCTGCTGGAGCCTCTAAATTCTTACCTGGTCCAGGCCTCTGGTCTGGGCCAGAGTTTCTCTCTCTCAATTTCCCTACCTTCAACCTTCCTAATTGTAAATAAATCACCATAAAAGTCAATTTTTGTGGCTCAGTGGATTGAGAGCCCACTCAATCCACTGAGGTTGAGATGGGAGGTTCTGGGTTCAAATCTGACCTCAGATACTTCCTTAGCTATGTGACCCTGGGCAAGTCACTTAACCCCCATTGCCTAACCCTTGCCTCTCTTCTTCCTTAGAACCAATACACAATATTGATTCTAAGATAGAAGGTAAGGGCTTCTTAAAAAAATAAATAAATAAATAAATAAATAAAACCTATACCAGCAAATCAAAGATATCAGTCTTATCTCTGTTTCTTTTTGTCTCTACCTTCTTTATAAATAAATGAGAATATAAAGAAAAAGTGGAGAAAGAAATGGAATACAGTCCTTTTCTATGGATGTAAAACTAGTCTTTTATGTAATCATTGACAATAGAAATTAGTATTAAAGTGAACATTTCTTTGCCTTCACTAGCATGTCCTTCAACTGGCCTTATGTTTCTTACTGAAACATCTTCCCTTGAAGCATTAATATAGAAAATTAACCCTAATAATTTAATATTATAATACAAATATTGTAATGCAACCTTGATTTCTTCTAAATTCCTTTTATAAACAAAGCCATCCAGAAAAAAAATAAAATAAAATGGATGGGGATTGGGGAATGGGGATTAGACCTGTGATTTCATTGAGAAGGCAAACTCATCCACCAATGCAGGATTTGAAAGGGGACCCCCAGCCACTGGGATAACCTCTTAAAAAATCTTCCTAGAGACATTCTGGTCAATTTTTTACCAAGAGATTTCTTCACAAAAGACTACCCTGAATACAAATTTCCCCTTGATCTTGAATTCTTCCAAATTAAGGTAAGTCCTCAATCACTGCTGTGAAATCTCCCCTAAAGGAATGGTGAGATCTTATAGTAGTAGACTGAAGGAAAATGTCCTAGAAAAGTTTCTTATATCCTGAGTCCAGGGGAAGTTCCCAGTTCAGCAGGAAATGACCAAAAAACATTCTATTGAATTATGTGTAATTGGGTCTAAAACTGCAAAAGATTTGACTGATTATCTGTTTCGGCCCCAATATGGCACTTTCCATTACTGAAAATCAAAGAAATTAAGGCTAGCCATTGAAAATTCTCATTCATAGCTTTATTTAATGGGTTGTTTTATTTAATGGATTGCTTGACACTCCTTAAAGAATTTTCTTCTTTACATACTGTCCTGTCTATTCTCCTCCAGCCTATTTTTACTGCTCTCACTGCCACTTTGCCTTCCCTACCTCAGGCTGCTAGGCATACTGCTCTGCAGGTACTATCTCCTCCTTCTTCTTCCATTCCTCTGTCTTAATCCCCTCCTATTGTAATGGGAGATTTGATCTCCTTTGAACATGAAGGATCTGCTGCAGGTGTCTTTTCTCTCCAGGTAAGGCCTGTACCTAATCCAATTGATCTGGATATTCTGTTATCTGTAAAAAAGTCACCAACCATTCAGTCATTCTGACACCTTCCATATAGAGGAAAGATACTCCTAAGTTTGATGAGGATCCTGGGACTTCTATAACCATGTTTAGAGGTTATAACTCAACCTGGGGATATGTAACTGATTTAATAGACTTTACTTTCCCCTTGGGAAAGAACTGCCATTACTGAGGCTGCAAATAGACAAACTCCAATAATAGGAGTACCTTCTGGACCCAAGGGTCTTCCTAATTGGCTGGTACCAAACTCTCATTGGAACCCTAATGTTCTAGTCAACTACACCAGGTTATAGCAAGCTATAGAATCTTTAGGGGCATGGAAGTATGTACTGTTTGTCCCCAAAACTAGAGTAAATTCCAGGAAACTTTCCAAGAAGAAAAAGAAATCCTTGATCTCATTTATGACAAAATGAGTAAGAGTGATAAACAGTATGTAGGATTAGCCCCACTTGATCCACGAGATTCACAAATCATTAATATATACTTCATTAGTCAATCACAGCCAGAAATATGAAAATATTTTCATAAGAGTTACCCTGAATGGCACAAAAAGGGCACTGGTGAGCTTAAAAGCATTGTTCAACATGTTTATGAAGGGAGAGATAGTAGGAGAAACCTAAGCCAAAACCTCAAACAATTTTGGTCCCTGTCCAAGCAGTTCTGGTCAAGCTATTTTGGGGTACAAGGGCTGCACAAGTGCTTTTATTGTCACTAAAGGGGCCCTCTTGATTGAGAATATTAAAAGAAGAAATGGGACTTTAAAAACAGGAATAATGTGGGTCCTGGAAAAACCCAGGGAAGGTCTTTGGCATGAGAATGTGAGGGAAAGACAGGGGTCATAGATTCTGATGAGGATCTTTTTGTTTTTCCCAATCCTGATGTCTTTGCACCAACTTTCCCAGTACCTCTCTCCAAATTAGTGGCATAGCCATCTCTCTCTTAACATTGATAATATGATTTGCAATTGCTTATTAGATAGCTACTAAATCTTGTAATTTGATTTTGATGAATAAACAAGATTGAGACTGTTGCATCTCCAAATGTTGTCAGGATTTGCGGGAAGACTCAGAGCATCCCCAAATTGCTCCCCATATGATAACTGTTGGTTAACTCTCAGAAGAGCATTCTTTTCTCCTTATTCCTGATTCCTTATTCTCCTTTTAACTTGTTGGGCCATGATCTATTTAATTAACTTAAAGCCACTATTTCCTGCTCCTCTAATGGTTCCCTGTCCTTACAACTTCCTTATTACATTTAAAAAAAGAAAAGAAAAATTAAGAAAATGAACAAAAACAGAGATACTTAAGTTACCTGCTAGACAAAAGACAATAAAAGATGTATTCTCTTTTGGCCTAGAATCCAATAAACCAATTTAGAATAGACCCGTGGTTTGCTCTTCTCTCTATTTTTTTCTCTATTATTCTGCTTGTTTCAAAGCCCACAAAATTTTCCTATTACTTTTGTGTCCATTTTTTCAGCGTGTTTTCAAAAACTTCACAATATGATCCCATCCTAACTACTTATTCATCCTTATCTCCTAGTACCCTCCAACATACATTCCCTGTCCAATATAATTTTGCTGCTTTCTTGTCTTTTTCCAAATCTAGAAGCTTTTGCAATATGATCCTAACCTGAAATGTTCTTCCTGCTCCTTTCCTGCTCTCATCTTTTCAAAATCTCCACCTCTTCATTCTTAAAAACCCAACTCAAATCCTACCCTCCCCTCAGAAGTCTTCCAGGATCTCTCCATATATTTACTCATTCATTTATTCGACAAGCCCTGTTGTAAAGCCTTATGTGTCAATGCCACTGATTTTGACATACAATTTCATATTATGATCTAATTCTTTCATGTTATAGAGTCATAGAATGTTAGAGTCTGGAGGGACCTTTGTGATCATCTTGTCCAATTCCTTCCTTCCATAGAAGAGTAAACTAAGGACAAAACTGATTTTCCTAAAGTGAATTAGTGGTAGAGAAAGGGACAAGTGAATATAAACATAAATGAAAAGGTCTTTGTAGTTAAGTCAGAGCCAGCCACATTATTCCTTTGTAATTTTTTTGTTTTGACCTAGAAATTCAAATCAACTAAACATTAATCTCCATGAGAACAAGAACTGTTTTTTATTTAAGCCTTGCACTTAAGCCAGTAACTAGTACATAGTAGGCACTTAATATTTTTTTTAATTCAGTTGAAGTTTCAATATATCAACTATTAGTTGTTAAAAGGACCAGTAAGGGTAAGTGGGTTCCTAATGAGAGTCTTATGATGATAGCACTTTCCCAGCTTCCTTCTTTTTAACAACCTTACAAGAAGCAATTGCCAAGGGAATTTCATTATGATCCTATTCTTGTAAATGAGGATTTGAATCCACCATCAGATTTGATATTCCTACCTAATCATTTCAATAAGTAG